>NW_025334855.1:0-70733 GCF_020171115.1 Neogale vison
GCCACGCCCCGGCCCTCTGGTGGGGACCAACCCTCGCTCGCTTTACCGCAGCCCCACCCCAGGAGCCCCGTCTGGCGGCGTAGTTTCCATCCGGCCTCGCTGCGAGGGCCTTCGCCGTCGGCCTTCGACAGCACCGGCCGCACCGAGACGCGGCTCCGGGCTCCTCAAGGGTAACAAAGCGGACCACCAGTCCCTTTGCAGCACCGAGGACCCCACCACCAAGCAGCTTCACAAACCCCGCCTCGCCGCCGGAAGGCGGGCTGCGCACGCGCGGCGCACGCGCCCCGCCCACCCCCGGAGGTCTGCCGGAGTTCCCAGGCCGAGCGCCGGTCCCAGCTGGCTCGCCCGCGCAGGGTCCCCGGGGTCCCTCACCGCCCGGCGCCGGGCCGAGTCCCGGCCCCGGTTCGAAAGCCGCTCCACCTACCGTGAGGGGCCGCGAGAGCTCCAGCCCTCCCCGCGGCGGGCTGGCCCGCGCAAACCGAAAGGCCTAGGGTAGAGGCCTTTCGGGACAGAGGGGCGGGGCCCGGGCCCAACGTGGGCGGGGCATCTGGGCCCTCGGAGCGGTCGGACCGACCTCTTAGAGCTGGGGGTCTGCCGCGCCCTAGGGGAGCCGGAACAGGACTGGGCGACCCGCTGCTGTAGGACTTGAGGTAGTGGTGGGTGCCCCTCGAAGTCGCGCTGGCGTTGTAAAAAGAATGCCAGAGGAGGTTCGGGAGAGGGCTGTCTGGATTTGGACTTGTCAGTAAACTAAGATCACTTCCCTCCCTTACCTGTCCAACCGCTTGTTTTGTTTTAAATCTAATGAGGAGCGCCTGCCTAGTTCCGTCGGTTAGGCGGCCGCCTTCAGCTCAGGTCACGATCTGAGGTTCCTGGGATCCAACCCCGCGGATCCTTGCTCAGCAGGGAGTCTGCTGCTCCCTCTCCCTCTGCCCCTCCCCCCACCATAAATAGATCGATCGAGAGATAGATATTTTAAAAATAAATAAAATAGGGAGGTTGAACTTCACTAGATAATCTCTCTGGTCCTCACCAGCGCTGAACCGTTTCAGAGAGGATCCTTCTTAAATGCATAAATCCCATCGTTTGACCGCATCCTTTCTCCTGTCTTCATTTCTCCTTCCTTTTAGCCCCATATTTATGCTCCATCACCACAGAAAAACTTGAAAAAAAATCCCTTAACTCATTTTCTGCTTTGCACAATTAATGGTTTTGCTCCAACTGGATACCTAAGCTTGAAATACTCTCCCTGCCCACTTTACAGGAGCAAAACTCCTCCTGCCGTCAAGGCCTCGATTGGTGCTGGGGTTTTTTTTGGGGGTTTCTTTTTGGTTTTTTGTTTTGTTTTTCCAGAAAGCCTGTGTTTGCCTCTATCCACGCGCCTCGGTGGCTCAGTGGGCTAAAGCCTCTGCCTCAGGTCATGATCCCAGGGTCCTGGGATTTAGCCCCACATCTGGCTCCCTGCTCAGCGGTGAGCCTGCTTCCCCCTCTCACTCTCTGCCTGCCTTTCTGCCTACTTGTGATCTCTGTCTGTCAAATAAATAAATAAAGTCTTTAAAAAAATTTTTTTTTCTTCCTTTTGGCTTCCATAACATTGTTTTAATTTTTATTACAGGCCGCCTTTACCTTAGATTTTAGTTAGTAATTACATAGGTCTTTATAATGATAGGTTCCTTAAGAGGGCAGGGACCCTATGTTATCCGCATCTGTAGTTCCAGAACCTTGCACATGGAAGGCCTTCAATAAATATTTGTTAAGCGAATGCTGGGGTTTGACCATAGATAGTTCAGATGCAGAATCTCATTCATTCGATCACAGCCCACTAAACTGTGGCCCTTGCCTGGAACGTGGAACAGTTAGGCCTAATTAATGTTTGTTGTTGTTATTAGGCCTAATTAAGAAAAGGAAGGGCAACACACCTATTGGGAAATGAGACCTTTAGGTGGGCCCATTTCTCATACACACACATGCGCAAACACACACCTTCTTCTCAGGAGAAATTAGAACTTGGGAGCTTACTCTCCAGCAAGCTGGGAGATACGGTAAACTAACCAGGGAAGGAGTAGGACTCCCGGTAATCACTGGGACCCAAGCTCTCTGCTAGACTCAGGACACTGCTCCGCAAAGCCAGGCAACAAATCAGCTGTCTCTCCTGGCTCCGAGGGCTCTCCTTCCTCATTCACATGGTCTTCAGGCAGCGGGCAGAGGCAATGGAGGGGCTGGAGCATACAGATACGCAAGTTTTGGGTAGGGAAAGGAATCTCATACTCTTTGGCAGCCTTCTCTCTGGACTTCTGAGGCAGCTGAGCCTCTTGGGCAGTGAAAGGAGATTGCAGCCCTTGACCTAGGCCTCGCTCAAGCCTTGTGCCTGCAAAAGAAAGGTTTGTCAGGCTATTGCCCTAGCAGGAAGAGAGAACATCCTGGCTCCTCCCCACTGTGCTGGGGCCTGGCCTCAACTTACCAGGAATGGTGTTCTCTAAAAGGAAGCCCAAAAATCCTGCCAGGAAGATGGGCTCTGTGAGCACCGAGCGCAGTAACACATCCAAGGGACTCCAGCCTATAGAGGGTTGGGGCCAGGCAGGAAGGGAACTCTGATCCTGTGCAGGGTCAATGACTCTTATATTCCTAGACCTAAGTCTATATCTTGGGCTAAGGACAGGTCTTTCTGAACTGTTATCCTATCTTCCTTCACCTTTGTCCCACTATTCTCTATTTCCCCCACCTAGGCCCTTCTCACAAGTTCCCAGTCCATCATCCTGTATTCTGAGTATCCACATGCCCTCCAGATAGATCCAGGCTCTCAAAAGTTTGGTATTAGAAGCCCCAGCCATTGGGGTGCTGGGGTGGTTCAGTTGTTTAAGCGGCCGCCTCTTAGTTTCAGCTCAAGTCATGATCTCAGGGTCCTGGGATCAAGCCCTCATCAGGCTCCCTGCTCAGTGGGGAGTCTGCTTGAAGAATCTCTCTCTTTTTCTCTCTCCCCCTCTGCCCCTCCCCCCACTGGCAGTCTCTCTCTCTAAAAGAAAAATAAATCTTTAAAATAAATAAATGGATAAATAAAAGACCTAACCTTCCACTTTTTTTTTTTTTTTTAAGATTGTATTTATTTAAGAGAAAGATCGCACACAAGCAGCCAGAGGGGCAGAGGGAGAGGAAGAAACAGACTTGCTGCTGAGCAGGGAGCCCAATGTGGGGCTCAATCCCAGGGTACTGGGACTGTGACTTGAGCCAAAGGCAGACACTCAACCAACTGAGCCACCCAGCAGCCCCTTACTTCCCAATTCTTACCTTCTATGCTCTAGCCTGGTTTTCTGAACCTCAGTACTACTGACATTTTGGACCAGATAATTCTTTGTTTGAGGGGGCCTGTCCTGTGCCTTGTGGGATATTTAGCAGAACCCCTCTAGCCACTAAATACCAATAACAATCCCCTCTTCTGTTTGTAAGAACCAAAAATGTCTCTGGATATTGCTGAGTATTCCCTGTGGGGCAAAATCCTCCTCAATTGAGTGTCACTGCTATTGGCTAGGCTGCACTAACCAACTGAGGTATTTGCTGCTCCCCGGAAATACCCTAGGACTTCCTACTTCTAAGTCGTTGTTTATGATGGTTCCCCACCGGAAATGAGCTTCCTCTCACTAAATATGTTCAAGTCAAACCAGCTCAATGTTCCTTTCTCCATAAAATGTAAGTTGGATCAAAAATAAATAAATAAATAAATAAAAATTAAAAAAATAAAAAATTTAAGTTGGATCATCTCAAAATGAAACTCTCTCTCTTGCTGCCGAGCAACCCAGCTCCTTATCTGAACCTTTCCTGCTATGTCTGTACACGTCTTCTTTCTTTCACTGGCCTGCAACAACTGGAGGCACCTTGTATCCTAAGAGGGTAGTCTGATGCTCAATAAATATTTGTTAAACGAATGGATGAACTATTTACACCAAAGCCCAGAAAAGGGTGTGGGACCTGGAGTCTGGAGAGCTCCAAGTCTCCAGGTCTTGTTTTCCCAATCCCGTCCAACTCCCCCTCCCATCCCTCTCCTTTCTCCCACCTGTACTCAGTAGGACCGGGGCCTCTCGAAGCCATCTTGGCAGCAGCAGGGCCATGAAGATGGAAAAGCCAACAATGAAGACATTCCGCCCAGAGTCAATGTCAGCCAGGTGGAAGCTGGAGAATCCAGCAGACAGAACCACGGCCTGGGTCACCCCAAGCACCCCACCTGTCTCGTAGGGAAGTAGTTAAGGAGGTTAGGAAGGGCTGGAATAGCAGAGAAGATTGCAGGGTGGGGCAGGTGGTGATGGAGATGGACGACCAAAAGGCTCATTTTCCAATGATGCTAGAAGCCCGGTCAAGAGGTCAAGATGTTGGGCGGGGGGGAATGAGGGCAGCTGACACACACAGCTATCAACATGTCAGGGGATGCTGTTCGGAAAGAGAGGTGGCTAGCCACACCCAGCCATTTGGGCTGTCCTGGGGGCAGGGTGAGCGCTGGTTCAATACCAGGCCTGCTGATACATCCACTCACCAAGCACAGGCAGCGGGATGGCGGTGAGGAGCTGGGCCAGCCTCGGGGAGAGCCCAAGCCCCATGCAGAACAGTCCCACCAAGTACACCACTCTCCGAGAGCCAGCCTAGGTGAAGAAGAGATGCCAGAAAACACCACCTCTTCCTCGACTCTCCAAGGATTTTACCCAGCTGGCGCATTCTCATCATTTGGATCCCAACTCAAACATGACCCTCCCAAGAAGCACTCTACCCGAAGGCTTCTCCTTTTCTCAACCACTATCCCACTACTACTCTGCTTTGCTTTCTTTTTCTTTTTAAAATATTTTATTTTTAACTTTTAAATGCTTTGTTTTCTTGATAGGACGTATCACTCTGGAATTATCTTATTTTTTCCTTTTTTTAAAAGATTTTATACATTTATTTGTCATAAAAAGAGAGAGAGAGAGAGAGTACAAGCAGGGGGGGCAGCGGGCAGAGAGAGAAGCAGACTCTTCGCTGAACAGGGAGCATGATGCTGGACTCAGTCCCAGGACCCTGGGACCAAGACCTGAGCTGAAGACAGACGCTTAACCAAGATAGGGAGCCACAGGCATCCCTATCTTACTTTGTTCCTTAAATTGTCTGCCTCTCCCCCTCTGAAGTGCCCAAGAGATCAGGGACTTTATATGACTTGATCTCACCAGACTCCCAGCCTGGGTACAGTGCCTGAGGCACAGAAGGAATTTGGTGATGACTTAGTGTCTTCCTCCCACTCCTAGCCCCTTACCACTTCTAGGCACCTCCCTAAATGAGATAACTGATATGGAGTTCCTGACAGAATGCTGGACACAGATGGCAACCAGTCAGCGTGAGTTTCCTCCCCTTGCCCACACCTCCAGCGACCCCGTCCCCACCCCCACTCCCACCCCCACCCCCACCCACATACCTGGATAAGACTCACTGTGCCCACGTTGGGGAAGCTGGAGGCAGTGCCCATAGGGCTCCCCAACAGCCCAGCCAGCACGCTGCCCAGACCCTCCAGGCTCAGCCCGCGACTGCAGGCATGTGGAGGTGGGGATGGCAACTGTAGCAGTCGGCCACACAGGGCATAGCAGCCCAGGGAGCTGGCAGAGGCTGCCAAAGCCATGGAGATGCCCGCAGCCAGAGCCCTGGGTGTCAGCAAGGGCCAGTCCCACTCAGCTGGGGAGGGAGAGAGAGCCACCTTGGGGCCAGACTCAAGTCTGAAGCATCCCCCTGCCTCCAAAGCTCTGTGCTACAAGAATCCTCGAGAGCCCATTGTTTTTTAAGATAATGTCTTGGGACAAAACCAACAAACTCAGGATAAAGACTCATCCCTTTGCCACGGTCTACAAACCATCGCTCACGGCACTCTGCTTCTCTTCCTTCACTCCAGATACGCTGGCCTTGTTTCAGACCCTTGTACTTGCTGTGTGGCTGGCTACCACAGGGTCTTTGCATGGGCTCTTCTCCCTACCTAGAATGCTCTTCTCCCTTGCCTTCACCCTGTTGGCTGCTACTCATCTCTCACATCTCAGCTCAAAGATCACTTCCTCAAGAATATTTTTCCTGATCTGTCCAATAAAGTCAGATTCTCCATTATAAGCTGTCATTACACAACATACCTCCCCACTGTGACACGTACCACATGCAATTTCACACTTGCTTGGATGACTAAGTAGTATCTGCATCCCCCAGCAGACAGAGCTTCATAAGTATAGGTACTGTGTCTGTTATATTCATCACCATGTGCCCTATCATCTGTCCAGCACAAAATCAGCAATCAACAGACATGTATCAAGTTGACAAATGAATGGCATTTGTGTACAATGACTCAAAAGCAATATTTATACATAGGTCGCTGACCCAAATGCCTGTGGAGGGTGGTGGTAACAAATGAATAAATTGGGCAGTTGGGTATCAATAGGGAGTGGTGGGCTTATAGATGTCTCTTAACACGCAACAAAACACCTGCGACGAGGGGCCAGCACTGCTCCTCGGACTGGCAACTCCTCTCCCCTGCGTGTTTTGAGAAAACACAGGATTTAACTCAAATGAAATTCACTCAATCGCGAGTTCGAAGAAATAGACCCTTTATTGGAGTCAGAGAGTGAAGGACGAAGAGGAAACCTACCTGGGTGAGGCAGCCAGACCCATGGCACCTCAAGGGAAGCAGACAGCTCCGGGGGGATGACGCGCAGACCCAGAAGGGCGGAGATGATCCACACACAGGCCGCTGGCATCAGCACCTGAGCGGCAAGACTGAGACAGGAAAATGCCCCTCCACCCAGAACCTTCCAAGCTGGCCTTGAGGGGCAGGCAGAAGCCAAAGGTAGCAGGCTTAGTAAACGTTCTATGCCAGTCCCTCTCTCATCAACTGGCCCTCTCCAGACCACCACATACCGAGAGGAGCCGGAAGACGGGAATGGGAGCTTGAGGGGAAGAGTTTGAAGCTGGCCTCCAGGGGCAGGGGGGTAACTGGCAGGAGGCCAGGTGCTGAGAACAGACAACCACGAGCAGGATAAGCCTAGGAGAGAGAAGGAGCTTCAGGAGCAAGAGGAAGCAAGTATCCTGTTGGGGGGGAGGGCGGTATTGGAGGTAGGAGTGGAAGAATTCCCTTAAAGGGGCCCCAGAGAAGAGAGGAAGGAGGATACCTTGGTAGGGGGAGTAGGGGTCAGTGGGAGACCAAATGAATCCAGAAAAAGCTCAGGATTCTAAATCCATGAAGGATCGGCCCTGCTCAGACAGCTGCTGAGTTGGGGAGGAGGGCCAGCTTCTCTGCCCACCCGCAGGCCCGCACAACCCACTGGTCACCACCCCATGCCGGTCAGGAATTACGTACAGTAAGGCCAGGCCCCAGTGAGTAGAGCAGAAGAGGGCCACCTCCCTGTGGGCAGAGAAGCCTGCCACCATCAGGCTGGGAGCCAGCACCAGAGGTCCACAGTGGGGGAACAAGTGGCCAGGACCCCCCAACAGCCCCAGGGTGCCTTGGAGCAGCCCGGATACCACCACAGCCCCAGACACCTGGAGGAGCCAAGAAAAGCACAAAGAGGAAGCATTCTGCTCAGTGGAGTTGACCTCAGCCTGGACTACTACTACTTCTTTTTTTTTTTTTTTTTAATTTAAATGCAATTAGCCAACATATAGTATATCATTAGTTTTCAATGTCCTGTTTATTGATTCATTAATTGCATATAACCCCCATGGCCCATCCCATCATGGTCCCTCCTCTTTAATGCCCATCCCCTAGTTACCCCATCCCCGCAATTCCCCACACACCACCCCTCCTGAAACCCTCAGTTTGTTTCCCAGAGTCAAGAGTCTCTCATGGTTTGTTTCTTCCCATTCAGTTTTCCCTCTATTCCACTATGGTCCTCCATACTATTTCTTATATTCCACATATGAATTAAACCATATTATCTTTCTTGGCTTGACTTATTTCACTTAGCAGAATCCCCTCGAGTTCCATCCACATCGATGTAAATGGTAGATATTGGTCCTTTCTGATGTCAACCTGGACTTCTTATTGAATTCCAAATTCCAGATGTGGGTCCCTGCCTCAGCTCCTTCCCCCAGACCATCTCAGGCCCCACCAACTGGAAACTAGAACCTCCTCCATCCTGGCAACGCGCAGGCAGCCCTCCTCTTCCCCACCCCGAGGCACTCACCTCTCTGAGAGAAGTGTTCCAGAGCCCCAGGCCATGGCAGCCAGACCCCCGACATAGGCGCAGCACAAGGGAGGCTGGGAAAAAAGGGTGCATGGAGAGGAGAGAATAAGTGGGACAGAACCCCAGTATTCCACCATCCTAGCTGGGGCTCGGCACAGCTCCAAGACTCCAGAGCCTAGCCGTTCCCATCACTGCCCACTCTCCATCCTGCACCCACCTACACCTGGAGGCTCCAACTGGCAGCCCACCCCACCCTCACCCCTTGCCCTTGCTCTGTGCTCACAGTTTCCAGGTGTCTGGATGGCCAGAGGTAGCTTCTGGCTGGTCAGCACCAGAGCAGGGACAAGGAACTCTAAGGATGGAGCCTGGACAAGAGGGAGCCTGTAGGAACAGTAGCCCTGGCAGGTCTAGAAAAGCATGGCAGCCCAAAGAGCTTCTCAGGCCTCTCCTACACTCACACGAGTACACACACCTACACACACACACACACACACACACACACACATACCCGCCCCCTTCTCTCCAGGGAGTTCCCCTCACCTGCTGCCTATCCAGACTTGCAGGGTGGTGGACACACCACAGGAAAAGAGGCTGGAGGCCAAGAGCTGGGCAGGGGAGTACGAGAGCTCTCCTGAGGGGAGACTTGGAAGCAGGAGCAGGTGGGAGGCCCAGAGCAGAGAAGCCAGGACCAGGATATGCTGCAGGGGGAGGAATGGGAAGGGTGGTCTTCAGAAAAGGGTTAGAAATACCTATTTCCGGAGGGTTTCTCATGCCACTCCTACTCCCCACCAAATGTCTCTTCAGTCAGAACCAGCTCTTGCACTTCTGCGCCTACCTGCAGAGCCAGAAGACAGCTGAGGCCCCAGGGAGGAGGCCCACACTGAGAGGCCCAAGGGTAAGAGGAGGGATTTTGTCCATCAGGCGGTGGTGGTGGCAGCGGCGGCGGCAGCAGCAGGGGAACGGGGGCATTCTGGGGGCCCATGGACTGGAGTTGGGTGGGATGGGGGGATGATCGGCTCATGCTGCCCTGCTTGCTGCTTGTCTTGGCTGCCCTGGGTCAGAGTTAAGTAGAGAGTGTAAGAGGTCAGAGTTTGGAAGAAGTTAGCTGCCTGGAGTGGGGAGGGGGTGAAAGGGTCAGTGAAGCGGAGCAAAGGGATGAGGGATTTGGGGCAGGACAGGTCCTTTCACCTTTGCCCAGCTCTTGTACAAATTCCATCACCCATTAACTGGGGAGCCACGTCTGGACCCCTCCCCCCAAGAATCTCCATCTCAATCCAAGCTCTGCAAAGTAGGATAAGGCGGGGGGAGGGGGTGAAGAAGACTTATAAAATATTCTGGGGAGGTTTTTCACTGGAGGTTTTTTTCACTGGAAACCCTGAAATTTCCAGTGATTTGGAAAGATCACTGCTACCCCAGTTTTCAACCTTTTCGGGGCCCAGCCCCCAGGGCTGCCTGGGAAGGAAATGCGTGAGTAATATCCTTCCACGGTGCATGGCGACAGTGACCACAACTCCAGACCATTTCCACCCCCAACAGGAAGGAGAAATGAAGGTGATTGATGGTAGGTATTTCCTATGTGAAAGCAGGGGGCCCAGCTGAACAAGAAGGCGATGGTATCCACTGCCCACTCGCTATGTACCATCGACCTGGATGCAGCAGCTATGACGCCAACAGATACTGCTGCTTTCCTGGCCTTGTGGTGTACCACAAGCTGCGCCATGGCGGGTGACCTAATGTTCCAAAATCATGATCCGGTTCTTGGCAAAGTGCTGCACAAAACAAAGTCCGGCTTTAATTTACATGTAGGTACATTCCTGGCAAATGGAGTCTTTCTCAAAATGTGCAAAAACAATTTGGTGTTTACGTGTTAAAAAGGTCTAGGTTCAGATAAACAGGCTTTTCATATACGTGAGGTCCTGGGGCAGGGGGTGGTTCGAAAGTTGTCTTGGGAATTCTTTGTAAGGGAGGGGCCTGAAGCTTTCCAGGCTGCTCAGCTGAATGCAGGTTGCATCCCTTCAGATGTTTACCTCCATCAAAAAAATGCCCCATGTTTCGAGGTAGTTCCCCTAACGGGCAGTACTACCTGTCCTGGACACCCTGTCCAAGGGCCAGAAAGGTTTTCCTTCTTCCAAGGATAACCCAGCCTTGGACTTCTTTTTTTTTTTTTTTTTTTTAAGATTTTATTTATTTATTTGACAGAGAGAAATCACAAGTAGACAGAGAGGCAGGCAGAGAGAGAGAGAGGGAAGCAGGCTCCCTGCTGAGCAGAGAGCCCGATGCGGGACTCGATCCCAGGACCCTGAGATCATGACCTGAGCCGAAGGCAGCGGCTCAACCCACTGAGCCACCCAGGCGCCCCCTTGGACTTCTCTTAAGAACACCAACTACCACCACGCATCCAAACAGACCGGAAGTCAGGATAGAGAGAGATGTCCTTGGAACTTCCCAAGGACGCTTCCCTAGACCCGTCAGGATCCACCAGGATAGGGCACCCCCAGAACTTGTGACAGACAGGGCCCACCTCAGGCATGGCAGAGTCACCGTCTGTGCCCCACAGCACCCAAGTCAAGCAGCACTAGGGGCCCCAGGGTGCTGGGTTGAGGGTTAATTTTGAGATGGGAGTCTAATCATCAAATAACAAGGAAGTTTGTTGGCTTTTTTTTTTTAAGATTTTTATTTATTTATTTGACAGAGATCACAAGTAGGCAGAGAGGCAGGCAGAGAGAGAGGAGGAAGCAGGCTCCCCGCAGAGCAGAGAGCCCAATGTGGGGCTCCATCCCAGGACTCTGGGATCATGACCTGAGCCGAAGGCAGAGGCTTTAACCCACTGAGCCACCCAGGCACCCCTCCCTTTTTTAAGATTTATTTGGGAGAGAGAGAGAGAGAGCATGCAGGCACACACATTTGAGTCAGGGGAGGGCAGAGGGAGAGGGAGAGAGAATCTCAAGCAGATTTCCCACTGAGCATGGAGCCCGATGTGGGACTCAATCTCATAAACCTGAGGTCATGACCCTAGCCAGACCAAGAGTAGACTGCCAACCCACTGAGCCACCCAGGCATCTCTCAAACAGAGAAGTTCTAAAATGGGTTTCCAGGAGAATGAATTGCAAGATGATGGGCTCAGGAAGTAGAAAAGCTTAGAATCCAGATATGGGGTGGGGGGAGGAAGGATTCTTCCAGGGCTGCCGCAGAATTAAGAATCCAGGCCATGCAACTGACACTGTTTATTGAAACCTCAGTTCTACAAAAGCGTGAAAAACCCAGATACAAAGCAGTGGCCAGAGTGGCCTGTGAAAAGAACACCCAGAAGAAGAACGGGAAGAGAGTGAAGGCCAGGAGCAAAGTAGTAAGAAGAGGCTGGAAGACAAAAGGGTGAGGCTGAAGATGTCAGTAGTCCCTGGTTCCTTTAGGCCACATCCAGGGGATGGGTGTGGAGAGGGTTTCCCATCTCCCTCTGCCTTCCCTTGGCAGATCCAACCTTGGCCCTATCCGTCCCTGGCTCTCCTGCTTCAGGGACATCACACGGGCCGCCAGTCAACATCCCCTCCGTCCCTCACCCTACTTTCCCCTTCCTTCCTAGGGAACTCAACAGCAAGTCTAGAACCCAAGGAGATAGAAAGATGGGGGCTTCTCTGGCTGGTTGTTACATGGCCCTGGTCACCAAGCCAAAGTTTCCCCAAGTACCCTCACTGCCCCAGGCAAGCAGTCAGCCGCTGAGGTCTAGGAGAGTGAGCGACCTTCAGTCTTTCTGCCCCACAACCCCTTAAGCTTCATCACCTAAAAGGACAGGGACCAGCCGAGGACCCAGAGAGGCGGAGAGGATCTAAATCAAGCTTTGCCCCTCCAGGTTCTCAAGGACTCCCAGATCCTCTTAATGTATTCCTTGGAAGCCTGCCTAGCCTGGGAAAATGAAAGACTTGAGACGGGCTAGTTCCATGACACTGAAGAGGGAACACGGCTGGGGCTGAGGGAGCAGTGGGGGCACTGGGCTCCAGGGCCAGGGTGGAGCCAGGCCATGGGAGTGGTACCCGGCTTTGGGGGGCCCAGTGGGAACTGTACGGTTCACGTGGTGGCAGGCATGGCAGCTTGGGGAGTCTCTCTGCAGCTTCCGGCAAAGGGGACAATTCTGGAGAAGAGCGGGAAGGGAAGGCGGGTCTGGGGGAGGCACTGATGGAGGAGTCAGTGAGGACAGGAGACTGCCCCACAGTGAACGCAGCCCTGCGTCACCTTCTTGGCCACTGGAGATGTTAATAGGACATGGCAGGCACTGCGGCACGGAAGAAGGTGTGCAGGGTTCCAAGAGGCTCCTGGAGGCCAATCCAAGATCTGGAGGGCCTGGTGAGGGGCTGCAGGACAGGCCCAAGGACTGGTGAATTACGGCCACTGAGGCCACTGCCAAGGCCACACTGCTCACATAGGCCATGGCCAACAGGCAGGACAGCTGCAGGAAAGTAAGAAGAGTTGGTACCCAAACACCCTTCCCCCAAAACCCGCTCTGTCTTTAATGCGCCCACCCCTTACCTTGTCTGCTCAAGTCAGAGCTCTCTTTCACCATCTACTCTCAAACCCCATCTCCTGAGGCCTTCGGCACTTGCTCATCCCGCCCTACACACCAGCCCACACCCAGCCCGTCCTTCCCAACCCTCCTCACCTTTGCCAGGCGCTGGCAGAGGGAGCCCAGGGCCAACTGCCAGGCCGGCTGCTCCAGCAGCACACACAGGTCTGTGTAGGTGTACCAGCCCCGCCGCCGCCCCTGCTGCGCAGCCACACTGTGGGCAGGGGAGGAAGACAGAGGGCATCTACACCCCTTCCACAGCTGGCCCGGTGGTGGCCTCATTCCCCTGGGCAGCCACCAGGACACACAGGGCAACCTGTTACATGTGCACATTCCTAGCCTACCTGTCGATCCAGGAGCTGAGCGCGACACTGAGATCTGTATTTTAAATAAGCGCCTCCCACCATTCCCAAGGTGATTACAAAGAGGGCAGACAGGTTTACGAACCACTACCTTGGGCACTTCTCTTTCCTGTCTCCTCCCTCCCCCTCCAGTTACACGGACCACCCCCACCGTCGACTTATGATTGAGGTCTAACCCCTCAAATCCCTTGAGCCCCTCTGCCCAACTCTAGAACCTACCAGCTCTCCAGCCAGCTCAGCACCTCAAAGATCTCCCGAGGGTCAGTGTAGAGACGCCAGTCCTACAGGTAGGAAGACAAGGGCACCGAGCAAGCTCAGCGATGAGCCACCGTCACTTAACAACCAGGACCACGGCACCAGCTACAAGCACTGCTCCCGCAGCGCACTTCCCATACGCTACACACTGTTCCGAGAGCTTTTATATATTAACTCATTTAACACCACATTATCTGGTTTCACAGGACATCCTCCATTAAGGGAAAAGAGAGAAAATAATCCTAAGACCGGGCTGTAGGTAGCTCAGAGTCAGGAGGCAGAAGTCTGGATACAAATAATCAGAACCCCATGAGATAAGCTGACTCAGAATGTAACATGTAGGGCCTGAGGAACCGGGGGGCGGCGGCAGCTCCATTTCTGGCCTCACCATGCCAGGAACCTCCAAAGGCTGTGGCTGGTCCAGAAGGGTGGGAAGGGAAGCCACTAATAAGGAAAGACACAAGGAGAAGAGGCAAAAAGAGAAACAAAGAAACTACAGAACGCTGACAGAGAAAAGCAGAGGATGAAAGGAACATAAGAAGAGCTCAGAGGAACTGAGTGAGAGACAGAATGGCCACTCACCATGGCACTCAGGAAGCCCCGCTCCAGGGCGTTGAGAGTGGGCACGGCCACACCCCCTGCAGCTCCCCATTCATCGTTGAATACCTCCTCCTCCTCCCCTTCGTCATAGAGGTACTTACTGGCCACCATCTGCCAAGGAACCAGAAGTGGAGTGGGAAGAGCTGGCGCCCAGCTCCCGGCTCACCAGGGAGATGAAGGGGAGGGGGCGTCCTACCATGGAGATCAGGAACAAGTCAGAAGATGACACGTGCTGTAGGTAGTCGGGGTTTCGATGCCGGAGCCGCTCGATGTACACCAGGGCAAGCATCATAGCACATGGGGAGATGCACGCCTCCCTGCGTGATGGAAAAGATCCCTAATTAACCCCAAGGGTCTTTCCACTCTCACCACTCAGGATGCGCATCCCTGGGTCTTTACATCTTCTCTTTAGACATAACCATTTCCCTCTCTTTAAGGCCCAAACACTCTCATCCCGTCCCCCTCAATTCCAGGCTCACCGGGACACATGAGCTACGTATTTCTTCTGGAGTCGGCGGATTGGGCTGGGGGCCGCCTTCTGGAGCAGTTCCACAGCAATGTCTGCAGGAGGCAGAAGGAAGCCAGAGTAGGAAAACAACTCCTCCCTTACCACCCTGCCTCCCAACACACCCAGTTTCCACTGCTATCAGCAGAAAAGTCTGATGTGTATGATCTGAGCTTCAGAGACAGGACCACAGTAACAAAGTAGACCAAATTCTCCCATGCTGAGACAAAAGGCCCATTCTACATTTGAATTTCAGCTCCTTCCAGCAAGGAGGCTTATTTCTGGATCACCTGAAGAAATTACCTAGATTTGTCTTTTGCCCCACTCATCTGAGAAATAAACACCCTGTGAATTTGGGATACATATATGTGTCTTATATACAAATCAAGAATGATATAAATTTGTAAGACAGCACTGTTTTCTACTCATCTAGACTGAAAAAAAGTGACTGGAAAGCCGGTCCTTATACCAGGTACCAGTAAGTTAGCACTGGCCACACGGTGTAGCTCATGGGGTACACACCTGCCCATTTTGGTGACTGCTGACAACCCCATCTTCAGGCTTCTCACTCGCCCAATCACGCAACACTAACCTGCCACGGGGCTGGAGAGTTCCTCCAAGCTGCAGTCGGCTTCCCAGTCCCAGCCATAGTACAGTCTCCTTCGGATCCGAGCACTCAGTTTCTGGTGCCCGGGGAGGAACTGAAACCGCAGGTGTTGGAGCGTGAAAGCCAGGCAAGGCAACAGTAGAGATCCTGGCTCAGGGTGAAGTGGGGTGCGGGGCAGCAGGGCTCACCTCACTGCTAGTGGGGCCCACGCCCTAACCCGCCCCGTTGTCCGGGTTATATGCTAAGGGCAGCCTATCACAAATGGCAGAGGGGAGGGCAGGAATCCTCCGCCACTGACTGCTCCGCAGGAGAGGTACTCCGTGCAGGTCCCCGGCTGGCTAGCCCTATCTCCATTCCTCTACCCCGCGCTCTCCCTCGGGGCCCAAGGAGCCGGGGCCTCGAGTAGGCAAGGCTCAAGCGGCTGCCGCCTGGCTTCCGGTCCCAGCGGTCAGGCGAGGTGGCAGCCCTACTCGGGTACCCAGCGAGCGCGGTCCGAGCTCAAGCACCGACAGGCCGCGGAAGGGGCGGGCCGCCCTCTCACCGTGAAGTCCTGGAAGCCGGTGAGGGAGAAGGTGCCTTCTTCGTCCAGCAGGATCCCGGCCAGGTCCATCGCGCCGCCACTCGCCACCCTGCGAACGTGGAAGGGGACGCGTGGTGAGGGAGCCGCCGAGCCCTAGCCTGCCCGCCGTCCTCCCCAGCGCAGACCGCCGCCCTTGGCCAGCGCAGCCCCCGGTCCTCGCGCCGGCAGCGGCAGGCGGGGCCGGGCTGGCGGGCGCCTCTTCCTGTTCCGCCCCGGGCGGGGCTCCCGGCTCCGAGATCCGGGCTCCGGGAGCTGGCCTGGGGGGCTCGGGGCGCTCACCTCACCCAGTGCGGAGTAGACCCGGCTGCCAGGCGCGTGCAGCTAGTCTATCGCGCCGCGCGTCGGCCTCGCGTTTACTAGCCGCTGGGGTGTCGCGGGAGACTCAGCGCCCGGCACTTCCTGCCCCCCCGCTGGGCCCAGCCGCCAGCCCCGACCCCCACGGACAAGCCGGGCTCGCCTTCCTCCTGGTCGCCCCGAGCCCGGGCGAGTCCCAGAGCTACGCCCCAGCGTGTCCTCGTCTGGGTAATAGGAACAATTCCCGGAGAACCATGCGAGGATGAACAAGCCCGGCTGACCCTTTCGTAGCAATGCAGATAATTAATGTGAATAAAACCAAAATGCAGGATGAGTAGCGGCTGAATGTTTTGAAAAATAGACACACACAGAACAATGTACATACAAAACATAGGAAAGAATACAGAAAAAAACAGTCGGTGCACTGTGGTCAAGGTGGCAGAGAAATTTGCTGTATACCTTCCTTTCACTAGTTTGAATTCTACACCCAATTACTTATTTTGTGGGGTTACTGCAGAAATTAAATGATCACAAGGGATCATAAAGCACCTGGTACGTTGTGAGCCTCAATAAATGGTATTATGCTCCCTCAAATAAACATCTAAACAGGATTCTATTTTTAAACTCACCCCGCAACCCCGATCTCCTGTTTGAGCAAGAGACTGGAAAGACGCTAATACGCGCTAGCACTAAAGTTTACGGAAGGCGATGAGAAGGAAACAATTTTTTAAGTAGGTGAAGCTGTTTTTGAGTCGGTCGAGTCACGCGCCAGTGTTTGTTTATTGGCTGAGGGGAAGGAACTGGGAGGACCAGTAAATCAAGGGCTGAGTAATGGGACAGCCGCCGCCCTTCCCGAGCAGAAGCAGATCCTACCCGCGACACTAGGCATTTGGGAGCCCACTTCCTGCCCCTTCGGTCGGCATCACATCGGGAGTATCGACTCCCTAGGCGCCCTGCCTATACAGGGAGAAGAAAACGGGCCACAGTGCGGAAACGCGGAGATAGAGTCCTCCGGGCCCCACGGACGAAAGTGCCTTAACAACCCGACGGAGACTCCCGACTCCAGCAGCCACAACACGCACCCGCGCAGAAGCAGGCGCCCGGAAAGCCTCCAGCGCGCAGGCGTGGGCCGCCCTATCCCGGCGGTTAGGGTGCGTCACGTGACGGGCTCCTCGGTCCGCCGTCACGTGACGAGCCTCGGCGGCCTCCGCTGAGCTCTCCGCGGCGTGCGCCCCCTTCCGCCTGACGCGCCCCCGGCGGCGGCCGCGCAGCCCTGGCTCCTCGCGGGCTCGGGCGGCGGCTGCGACGGGGCCATGGCGAGCGGCGGTGGCGGTGGTAACACCGGCGCGGGTGGAGGCCCGGGGTTGGGCCTGAGCCTCGGCCTGGGCTTGGGTCTGAGCCTAGGCATGGGAGAGGCCACCGGCGAGGCGGAGGAGGAGGCGGCCACGGCCGAGGCGGTGGGCCGCCTGGCCACGACGCTGTGGCTGCGGCTCCGCGGCTGGGAGGCGGTGCTGGCGGCAGCGCAGCGGCTGCTGGTGTGGGAGAAACCGCTGCACAGCCTGGTCACAGCGGCCGCTCTGAACGGCCTCTTCTGGTAACGGCCGCGGAGGAGGAGGGGGCGGGGCCGGGCAGCGCGGGCGAGCGGGGGCGGGAGGGGCCCGGGGCACCATTCACGGTCCCAGGGTTGACACCTGCCCCGGTGGAATGACCCCCCTTCCCCCGGCTGTTGTCCGTCGGGGTTGCCCCAGTCCTCTGTCTCGGGTTTCGTGTTAGGCCTGGAGGTTCCCGTTCCCCCATCAGTGGGCGCTTTTCCGCCTTTGGCGATGGATGCGGGAGTCTCTCACCCACTCACCGCCGAGGTGCCTGTTTCTTCCTAAGGTTGCTGTCTTCGTCGTCCCTCCGGCCCTTCTTCCTACTCAGCGTCTCACTTTTGGCCTATTTTCTGCTGGATCTCTGGCAGCCTCGCTTCTTCCCTGACATCTCAGGTGAGTGTTAACTTCATTCAGCAAGCCCCGTCGTCGTGCACTTGCTTTGTGCGTGACCCCGCTGGGTGGGCTGAAAGGGGAGGGAAAATGGACAGCAGGCAGTCAGCTCCCAGGCACCACCACTTCCCCAGTCCCGAAATGGAGAATTTCCCTCTTCCCTCTAAAATCAGTGAATTTCTCTCTTCCCTCTAAAATCAGTGTTAAGTGAGTGTAATAGTTAAAGAGTGTGGACTGTAGAGCCACATTACCTGGGTTTTGTTGCTTGTTCTGCCATTTGCCATGCATGTGACCTTGTAAGAACCAGTCAATTTCTGTTAACCTCAGTTTTCTCTGTTATGAAACAAGGAGGATAAAATTTACTAAGCAAGGAGGTGAAGACTGAACGAGTTAATACTGTTATGTTTGTGGTAGAGTTTTGCGTGTTTCGGGGATCACAGGAGTATTAGGTTCTGTTTTGTTGTTGTTATCCGTGGGTCTACTAAATCGGTGTTCTAGGAGCAATTAGATGTCGGGCTGTGTGAGCTGCTTGGGATGTAAACATGAATAAAATGTGTTTGGAAGGAGTGAAATTTGGAGTGCTTGATTGGCTCAGTTGGTAGAGCGTGGGACTCTTGATCTTGGAGTTGTAAGTTTGGGCCCCATGTTGAGTATAAAGGTTACTTAAAAATAATAAAATATTTGAAGAGAAGAGTGGAGTTTAAAGAAAGAAACGGGTGCCTGGGTGGCTCTGGGTTAAGCCTCTGCCTTCGGCTCAGGTCATGATCTCAGGGTCCTGGGATCAAGCCCCACATCGGGCTCTCTGCTCAGCAGGGAGCCTGCTTCCTCGTCTCTCTCTGCCTGCCTCTCTGCCTACTTGTGATCTGTCTGTCAAATAAATAAATAAAATCTTTTTTTAAAAAATCTTTAAAAAAAAAAAAAAGGAAATAGACATACAAGTACAAACAACCATAACGATGTAATTTTTTTTGCAACTGCCATCTGAAGAAAGTGCTCTGGGTATACAGAGTAGGGGCAGCTATTCCTGCCCCGGGGAGTGTCTCCCAGAGCCCTACCACTCAACTAGTTCCTTCCTCTCTTTATAGCATCATCTCCAGAGGAGCCACACTCTGACAGGTGAGTGCAGGCCACTTCTTAAAGACAAATACCCAAACCTTATCTTGCTTTGGTGCCAGTGTCACCACGGTGCACAGCAGCTTCTGCAGGCACTGACCCCAGCATAGCAAATGGACCGGCGACAAGTTTGGTCCTGGGTTCCTGTTTATGTGTTTGGGTTGCCTGCCCCTTTCCGGGGCAGAGGGTTGGAAACTCTTGGTTTTGCCCAAGATCAGGACAGCCTCCCTTTGGGAGGTGGGGTTGTCCGCTCGTTCAGAGTGAAGATCTCATTGGCGTTCTCAGAGGGATTTGAGTGCCTAGGAAGCTGGTGTCTGAGGCCTCCAGGGGTCATGTCATGTCTCCCCAGTGAGGGTGCGGGGTCAGGCGCCCGGCCGCACCTGCTGAGTGTGCCCGAGTTGTGCAGATACCTGGCTGAGAGCTGGCTCACCTTCCAGATTCACCTGCAGGAGCTGCTGCAGTACAAGAGGCAGAATCCAGCTCAGGTAATCTCCACGCCCTAGAACAGTTTCCTGCACTGTGGGGAAATAGAGGCGGGTGGGAGGCGGGGAGGGGTAATGTGAAATCCCTGGCTAGACACTGAAGGAAGAGGGCTGGAGCCTTTCTGAGGCAGCATTCACCAGTAGTAGCTTGGTGCAGAAGTAGTCTCATTTCAGGGAAGACATGTTTGATGTGCTTACGCTGTTTCTTGTCAGGGCAGAACAGTTTGCATTATAGGTGTTTGGTGATGTCTAGTGTAAACTTCTTGAACTGGTGGTCTTCGGCATCCTCTTGACTAGACTGGATGCCTGCATCCTGAGAAGGCATACACCCCTCCTTCTATCAGCTGAGCAGCAGTTTCTTGCCCAGATAAGTGGGGCATATTCCTTTTAGACCTTCTGCTCTTCTCTGCAGTTCTGTGCTCGAGTTTGTTCTGGCTGTGCTGTGCTGGCTGTGCTGGGACACTATGTTCCGGGGATTATGATTTCCTACATTATCTGTGAGTAGGGTTTAACCCCTGCTTTTCTTGAAGCCCTTTTCTCCTCTCTTACTGGACTGAATCAAAGAGACTGACTGACTCTAAGGGAGGGTGGTGCTCTCTCTCTGTTTGGTTATCCATTTACGGAGATCTCCAGGGGGTGCTGGTGTGTTAGTAATAGCGCAAGAGTCGTCTGGGGAGGAGAGTAGTAGATGTGGAGGGAGGAGGTTGGTACAGCCTCCAGAAAGCCTTCAGCCTTTTCTTTTTGGGAACCGATTAAATGGGGGCCCTTATGGAATAGACTTCAGGAGCTCTGAGTGAACCCTCTGCCCCCTAGTGCTGAGCATCCTGTTGTGGCCCCTGGTGGTTTATCATGAGCTGATCCAGAGGATGTACACCCGCCTGGAGCCCCTGCTCATGCAGTTGGACTATAGCATGAAGGCAGAAGCTGACGCCCTGCATCACAAACACGATAAGAAGAGTAAGGGGCTCCCGTACCCAGGAGGGGTCCTGCAAGGGGGGCATTGGGGGCATGGCTCATGAAGTGTCCTGGAACTTATTTCCAGTTTCTGGGCTGTGTTCTTCCCCCACCACTGTCTCTGCTTGGTCGCTGACCTGCTGTTCTTGTTTCTCTAGAGCGGCAGGGGAAGAACGCACCCCCCGGAGGTGATGAGCCGCTGGCAGAGACAGAGAGCGAAAGTGAAGCAGAACTGGCCGGCTTCTCCCCGGTGGTGAGGTCCAAGGGAGATGGGATGTCAAATAGAAGGTTGGAGGAGAATCTGCATTGGAGCAGCTTCTCCTCAAGGGGGTGGGAGTCGGTGGGGGGCGGTGCTTTTGAAAAATTCTGTCTTTTATCTTCTCACCTGTTGTGTCATTCGGGTTCTCCTGCAGGTGGATGTGAAGAAAACAGCATTGGCTTTGGCCATTACAGACTCAGAGCTGTCAGACGAGGAGGCTTCTATCTTGGAGAGTGGTGGCTTCTCTGTATCCCGGGCCACAACTCCACAGCTAACTGATGTCTCTGAGGGTATGAGAAGCCCTTTGCCCTTCCAATCTTCCTGTTCTTTGTTGTGGTTATTGGCTGTGCTCTCTGGTTGTCACCCCCATAAACGTTTTTTTTTCTGGGAACTGATCCTCTAATGTGACTTCAAGCTTCTGAAAGACTTTAAGATCCAAGGCTTGGTCCAGTATTCCATGTCCTGAGTCTCCTCCTTGAACTAATTGCCTTTTGGGATGGTTCAGAACAGCAGGCCCATCCACCCATTCCTGACCCTTTGTGTCCTGCACAGATTTGGACCAGCAGAGCCTGCCGAGTGAGCCAGAGGAGGCCCTGAGCCGGGAGCTGGGGGAAGGAGAGGAGACAGAGGCAGCCCCTCCTGCTGAAGACCTGCTGGGGCTCCCTCAGGCCCTCTCAAGGCAAGATCTGGACTCGGAGGAGGAGGAGGAAGATGTAGTAGCCGAGGAAACCTTGCTTCGGCTCTCATCCCCCCTTCACTTTGTGAACACGCACTTCAATGGGGCGGGCTCTCCCACAGATGGGGCGAAGCTCTCCCCTGGAGGACCGGTGGAGACACTGAGCCCGGAGGCAGTGAGTGGTGACCTCACCACTGCACCGAGCACCCTGTCACCCTTACTTTGCCTTGCTGAAAGTGACCCGGTCCCCTCCCCCTCAGTGCTCCCACCTCTTCCCCAGGACTTGCCCCAGCCCCTTCCTGCCCCTGAGGAAGAGGAGGCACTCACCACTGAGGACTTCGAATTGCTGGATCAGGGGGAGCTGGAACAGCTGAATGCTGAGCTGGGCTTGGGGCCAGAGACACCCTCAGAGCCCCCTGATGCTCCGCCCCCTGCTTCCCTAGGGCCCGACACCCTGTCTCTGGTACAGTCAGACCAAGAGGCTCAGGCCGTGGCAGAGCCATGAGCCGTGGGGGAAGGAGTTGCAGGCACAGTAGGGTTTCCTGGCTAGGGGCGTCACTGTTTTCCTCTTTCCTGCTCTAGGGAGAGGTCATGTGTGGGGAAGCTGGCTGTCGGATGGTAGCCAGTCCACCCTCTGCCTGCCTGCCTGCCTGCCTGCTGTCCCAGGCCTGGTATGGTGCCCGTGCCTGGGACTGGTTTTAAGTTTGTAAATAATTTTACACTTGGGTTAGTGGATGTGAACAGGGCTAGGGAAGTCCTTCCCACAGCCTGCACTTGCCTCCCTGCCTCATCTCTCTTCTCATTCCACTACGCTTCAAGCCCTGGTGGTCTGTCCCTTTCTTTTTTCCTCCTATCCTCAGGGACCTGTGCTGCTCTGTCCTCGTGTCCCACTGGTGGTTTAGTTTGGGCACTTTATCATTCTCTCCTGTCCCATGTTTCCCTCTGCTTTATTTCCTGGCTGTGTCCTGTCCTCAGCAGCTCAATCCCCACTCTTGGCCAGCTCCTTCTTCCCAGCAGGCCGTGGCTAAGCTTTTGGGAGGCCCCTGTCTGGGTGGTACAGACTAACGCTGGGGTGGTGGGTCAGGTCAGTGGTGATGCGCTTAGGTCACTGTCACCCACGTCAGCTCCGCTGCGCCGGTGTCCTAGTTCAACATGGCCTTCCCTGATGAGGAGGGAGAGCAGGAGTCCCACAGCATGTGTGCCAGCGCTGCGTTAGTGAGCAGGAGCTCTGTCCTGTTGGGACAAAGGGCTTTCCTACTATCCTAGGAAGGAATAAAGAGACCGCTCTGGGGGCCACAGATGGTCCCAGTGTGACGGGACCCCCTGTTAGGGTCAGGAGGTGGACAGTAACATCTGTGTGGGTGTTGACTGGAAAAATAAAGTGTTGATTGGCTAGAACTCCTGCCTGCCTGCCTGCTTCCCTCCCTCCCTCACTGGGAGCTGCCTCCTCCCTGCTCCCGGTGTCCCCAGCTCCCTTGCTCCTGGTGACAGACTTAACCTTGGTGCAAAAAAAGGCCAGAAGCAAGCATTCCCCCAACAGCCTGAACTTGCCCCTAGTCCTCTTCCCTGACAGTGTGATATGTTTAGTGAGATTTAGCATGTGTGAATAAAGTATATGCAGGAGGAAACTGCCTCGTCTTCCCAGTCGGTAGAAATTGAAGGCTGTAACAGTTCTTTACAAGCCTGCCTACAACATCCTCAGAAGTCCTTACCCATCCACGTGTTACCGATTCGCTCCCTCGGCATGATTTGTCTATCCTGGCGACCCAAACGCGTAGGACCTAATGCCCATATCAAAGCTGATTTGTGGCTGAGGTACACTGAAGGAATAGTATCTTACTCTAACTGAAGGCATAATATGTGCTCAGCACTCTTCTGATGTTTTGTGGGTTTTGTTTTTTTTTTTTTTTTTAAGAGTGCGCTGGGATGGCGGAGCTGCAGGGGGAGGGGGTGGGGGGCTGCAGGGACAGGGGCGGAGGAAAGAATCTCAGGCCCACTGTTCTGAGCGCAGAGTCTGACTGGGCTGTGTCTCAGGACCCTCCGACAATGACCTGAGCTGAAACCAAGAGTTGGACACTTAACCGACTGAGCCACCCAGGCAGCCCAGTGATTTATATTTAGTAAGTCATGCTTTTCCTCATAATCTTGAGATACATACTATTTGTAACTCCCATTTTACAGATGAGTTAACTTCCCTGAAGGCCACAGTCCTAGTAAGTAATGGAGTCAGGATCTAGACGTCAAGCAGCTTGGCTCCAGCAGTCATGCTGGAACGGGAAGCCCCTGTCTGTTGAAAGGGCACAAATGGGAAGATGTCCAAGGACTTGGGAACCATAGAGAGCCAATCTACTATCTCAGCTTCATAGAGTGAACTTAGCAGTCCTACCTCTTTGTGGGGGAAGAACAATATTAGAGAAAACCCTGACCTGAGCGGAGGGCCTCTTCTGCCTTCAGCTGGAGGGACTGTCTTGCTGCCTGACTTTGGGGGTTGACTCATATGCTGTGTCTCTCCTAAGTGTGGGGACATTTTCCTTCTCTTTTATTTCACCTTTGCCTGGGAGATCATCTGTTAGAGTTGACTGAGGCCCTGTCCTCTGCCTCTAAAGAACATGAACTTTTAATCATCTGGAGGTTTCAGAAGGGAATAGGAAGACAGTTCTAATCCACAAATAGGAAATTGAAGAAAAATAGAACCAACTGGCTGCCATAGGTCTCACCTTGAACCCATCTCCTTCTTAAACTTACAGTCTGAAGATGAAGCCAGAAGTCTCAGTTGGATCAAAACATTCATCATAGATTAAGAGTTCCAGGAGGGTCAAATCTGGACATTTCACCTTGGTCTGATGGTTCTTACATGTTTATCTACAGTTTTTTTTTTTTTTTCATTAACAGGTGTCCTGGATATTTTCTGCCCCATGATGAAAGGGACAAGAAAACTTTTCCTATGAGTGAAAGAAAAGTGAACAGAAATGTGAAACCTACAATTTAGGCTAAACAAAAATCACCTGTAGAGTACAGGCTGGGGCAAGAAGAGTGGGTTACATTTACACTGGAGGGAAGGGCTGTGCGCTCTAGTTACCTAGACATTCCAACAGCTAATAGTGTAAGGTGGCTGGCCATAAACTAAATTTTAGGCTGTATTACTGGAAATACCGTTTCTGAAGCAAGAGAGGTAATACTTGTATGTAGCGTGCCTTGCACAGGTTAGAATATTGCCAGGGATGGCTTGCTTGGCTCATGGACAAGCTGACAAATTATAGTGCGCTCAGAAAAGGATCATCAGAGATGAAGGTTCAACATGGTCCAATGGGGAACTGTGGAGGGAACAGAGAAGGTTCCAAGAAGGGGGAGCTGAGCTGAGTCACATTAGCTGCCTTCCTACTCTGAAGGGTGATCTATAGGACTTGAGAGGGCAGAAATGAAGTCTTCAAGAAGAATTTGATTAGTAGCAGTGCTGGGCAGATTTTGTTTTTCTGGTCAAGGGTTATTGCAGATCAGAGTACATGTACATGTGATCAAGGATTAACTGTTAATTTCATCACGGAAGGACACTCTATCACCATATGGCTTTGCTTTCAATGGCTGACTTAAGTTTCCTTGGACTTCCTCCGCCTGCTTCCTTAAATGTTGGTGGTCACTGAGCGTGTCACTGGTTCATTTTGCTTCTCACTGCCTGGGCAATTTCTCGTGTCCACCCATTCAGTTTCCACTCCCGTGCTGATGACCTCTACATCTTAGTTCAACTCCATGCCTGGAACTCCCAATGATGCACCTCTCTTGAACATCCCATGGGTGCTTTCTTCTCCGCATACAGAAAACTCTTTCCACGCTGCCACCCCACTCCCCGAAACAGATAGGCTTCTTCTTTATTTTCCGTCTTGCTTGCTGGCACCACCAACCACAAAGGGCTACTTCTCTCCCTAATTCCACATGCAATCACCAGTTGCAGCTAATTGGATGTCCTAGTTATTTCTTGATTCTGTCACTTGTACCACAGCCCTGAGTCACACCCTCTTCATCGCTTACCTGACATAATAGGACAGTTTCCTTTTCCATACTCTTTAAAAAAAAAAAAAGATTGTATTTATTTATTTGGCACAGAGAAAGAGACAGTGAGAGAGGGAATACAAGCAGGGGGAGTGGGAGAGGGAGAAGCAGGCTTCCCACTGAGCAGGGAGCCACTTGTGGGGCTTAATCCCAGGACCCTGGGATCATGACTTGAGCCGAAGGCAGACGCTTAATGACTGAGCCACCCAGTCGCCCCCCCTGCTCACACTCCTGTCCACCACGGAAATTCATATCCCTAAATGTGACTAGATGATTTTAAAATACAAATTTGATGACCTTTCTGCTATTTAATATTGATCAAAGGCTCTCCTTCTACAAACTTTCATTCAAGCTTCCTGGCACGGTTAAAAAACCTCTGAGCTATGCCCCTTCCCCTTCTTGGCCTTTTTTGTTTTTTGCTTTGTTTTGTTTGGATGGCAGCAGCGGTGGTAAAACAAGAAGGGAATTTATTTGGGGGTGCCCGGATGGCTCAGTCAGTTAAGCATCTGCTTTCGGCTCATGTCATGATCCCAGGGTTCTGGGATCCAGTCCCGCATCCGGCGGCCTCCTCAGCAGGAAGCCTGTTCTCCCTCCGCCTGCTGCTTCTCCTACTTGTGTTCTTTCTGGCAAATAAATAAATAAATAAAATCTTGAGGGAGAAGGAGAAGGGAATTTATTTCAGTGAGGCCAACACTGGGTATGCCCTGTCATGATTTTTACACTACAGTATCAAACTCCAAACAGCTTGTCCTTCCCTCTGCTGGGTTGTGCTGCCCTCCTCCACCCCTGCTCTGCACACAAACACACACCTTATCCCTCTGGCAAACACTTCACTTGTCTTTTAGTATTAACTTTAGGCCATTATCCACCTACGAAGACTCCCCTGATGTCTCAGGTCATCTGCCCCCCCATATCAGACTGGCTTTCCTAGTGTTCCCTCAGTGTACTTCTGTTTTTCCATACATCACACGTAATCTTCATTTTCTCTATCCAAGTGTGGTATAGAGGATATATAGGTATATGTGTATATGTATAACTTCCACTGAAATGCTTATTCTCATTTTTTAAAAAGATTTTATTTATTTATTTGACAGACAGAGATCACAAGCAGGCAGAGAGGCAGGCAGAGAGAGGGGGAAGCAGGCTTCCTGCTGAGCAGAGAGCCTGATGTGGGGCTCGATCTCAGGACCCTGAGATCATGACCCGACCTGAAGGCAGACGCTTAATTCACTGAGCCACCCAGGCACCCTATAATGCTTATTCTTGAAGGCAAGGACTATATTTTAGTCATCTGAATATTTCCAGAGCCTAGCACAGTGCCTGGTACATACTAGATGCTCAATAAATGTATGTTGACCTAAACAAAAGTGTTTGAACTTTGGAATAGCCAATGTAAATCGATTGTGGTGATTGGTACAGACCCATTGCTAGTAGATACCTTGGCTTTGTCTGTTATTTTTCTAGCATAGATGGTAGCTAAGTTAAAGTAACCTTAACATAGACTTGCGAGCTCTTTGTTCCTGGACTAGGCCAAAGGCAATGAAAATGACCTAGATTTAGAGGTTCATATTTGTTGTTTTGGAGCTAAAGGCTTTTCTGAGTTTAAAGTAAGATTGCCCAACCAACTTGATCTTCTGTGATTTTATCAAGATACCATATTATTTCAAAAACAATTTTGACCAAACTATTGAGACTCAACTAAATATTTTGAACAAAAATTCAGTTATATGTATTAGTGCTTGCTTGGAAAAAAAAAGTGGCTCCGCAGAAATGGGATAAAGTTAAAAAGAAATCTCAGAGTATTTTTTTAAGTGTGAAAAATGAGGTGATCCCCTTCAAAATCGTCTATTTCATACAAGACAATGAAAAACCAAGAAACTGTTCAAGATTAAAAAGGAGACAAAAGAGAAATTACAATAAATGCAAGAGATGATCTTGGTTGGAATCCTAGGTGGGAGAAAAAAGTTACTATAAAGTTACACCTAGGCTAGGTGGGAGAAAAAAAGTTACTATAAAGGACACTCGTGGGGCAACTGGTAGAATTTGAAAATGGATTGTATATTACATAAAATATTGCATCAAGATCAAACTTCTTGACATTCACTTTGTTTATATAAGAGAATATCCTTATATTTAGGTTAGACAGTCTAAAGATTTTAGAGGAAAAGAGTTATGTTCTCTGCAAATCATATCAAATGATTTAGAAATGTGAATAAATGAGTATGTGAATGTATGATGTGTGTGTGTGTGTGTGTGTGTGTGTGTAGAGAGAGAGAGAGAATGATAAAGCAAACGGCACAATGTCAGGAAGGAATACATATAACTATAACACACAGAAGCTTGTCACTCAGTGGATAAATGCTGTATATTCAGACAACCAGATAGAATGAATGAACTATAATTAAGCATGAAAATATGTGTCGATCTCATAAATAAAATATTGAGTAAAAGAAACTAGACACAAAAATTATATGATATATGTATGGGGCATCTGAGTGGCACAGTTGGTTGAGTGTCTGACCCTTGGTTTTGACTCAGATCCTGATCTCAGGGTTGTGGAATTGAGCCCTGTGTTGGGGTCAGACTTATCGAGGAGTCTGCTTGAGATTCTCTCCCCTCTCCCTGTGCTCCTCCCACTTGTACACTCTCTCTCTCTTTCAAATAAAGTCATATATATATGATTCCATTTTTATAAAGTACATTTATATTGTTAGAAGTCAAGATATTGGCTACCCTTGGGGGTGGGGGAGAAGCAACTGGAGGGGTCTTTTTTTTTAAGATTTTATTTATTTATTTGTCAGAGAGAGAGAGAGAACATAAGCAGGCAGAGTGACAGGCAGACAGAGAGGGAGAAGCAGGCTCCCTCCTGAGTGAGGAGCCCGATGCGGGGCTCAATCCTAGGACCCTGGGGTCATGACCTGAGCTGAAGGCTGAGGCTTAACTGACTGAGCCACCCAGGCATCCCTGGAGGGGTCTTCTTGAGAGTGGTAATATCTTATTTCCTGTTCAGAGTACTGGTTATACGGGAGTGTTGAATTTGTGAAAATTCAGTCACCTGTATACATTTCCGTTTGTAAGTCATAGATCAATAAAATGTGTCAACACCAAGTGTATTGATTGTCTATTTCTGCATAACAAAGTGCTCCAAAACTTAGTGGCGTAAAACATTATCTCACACTATTTCTGAAGATCAGGATCTGGGAGTATCTGGGTGGTTCTGGTTCAAAGTCTCCTACAAGGGTGCCCTGAAGTGCATCATCTGAAAGCTTGACTGGGGCTAGGGTATCTGCTGCCCTTAGGCAGCTGTTGCCTAGAAACCACAATTACTTCTTGTTCCTTATCACACTAACCTCTTCTGTTGAGTATGGTCACAAGACACCTACCTTCCCTAGAGCAAGTGATCCAAGAGAGAGCAAGAAGGAAGCCACCATGCTTTTTTGTATAACCTAGTGTCAAAAGTCACACGCTATCACCTCTGCTGTCTTGAATTGTTAGAAGCAAGTCACTGAGTCCAGCTCCCACTTGTGAATGGAGAAGTAGTGAGGAATTTGTGGATGTATTTTAAAATTGCCACACCAAGTTTACCTACATATTACCTACACATTAAAAAATAATAATAAAGACCTTGGGGTGCCTGGGTGGCTCAGTCCTTGGGTGTCTGCCTTTGGCTCAGGCCCTGCTCAGCGGGAAGCCTGCTTCTCCCTCTCCCTCTGCCTGCCACTCTGCCTTCTTGTGCTCTCTCTCTCCCTCTCTGTCAAATAAAAACAAAACAAAACGAGTAGAATTAGGAACAAGACAATATTAAAATTAATATTGAGTCTCTGCATCAGAATCTCATTCAGTATTCAATAAAATTAAAGAAGATGGCTATAAATCAAAAACTTCTATTTTGAAACAAAAACTAGAGCTTGCCAGAAATCAAAAGAAAAACGTCACATCTATCTCAAGAAACAAAAATATTGGCTCAAAAATATCTCCTCCTTACACTTGTGGTGAGCACAGATGTATACACTTGTGAAATCGCTACATTGTACACCTGCAACTAATGTGACATTGTGTGTCAACTGTACTTTTAAAAAGTTATCAAACAAGAAATGAAATTATTTGAATAAGAAAGAGTCAGAGAACTGTATTTGAAGTTAGATTTATAACTTCATCTCCTCACATTCTCTTGAGTGGTGTCATACCAGAAAGTGCTTTTTCAGCAGCTCCAAAAATTTGCACGCAAAATATACTTAAAATTTACCAGTGACACCTTGATATATTTTCTTTAAGGGATCACTATTTTTAAAAGGAGCAAATAATTTTATTTTCCATGATTTATCACTACATTTCAATTTGGACTGCTGTTTAGTGTTTACTCTAAAATGTATTAATTTTATATTCTAATAAATTATATTAACATAATAGTGTATATTTAATATCCATGCTTTTAAAGTTTACTTTTTTACATTTAGTTATGTGTATATGTGTCTTTCTTTTTTAAATTTATTTATTTATTTATATATTTGAGAGAGAGTGCAAGTGGAGGGAGGAGAAGAACAGAGGGAGAAGCAGACTCCCCACTGAGCAGGGAGTCCAACATGGGGCCTGACATGGGCCTCAATCCCAGGACCATGGGATCAGGACTCAAGCCAAAGGCAGGCGCTTAACCGACTGAGCCACCCAAGCACCCTGTGTGCATGTCTTTCAAGGGTGTTCAGAAACTACTTTTTAAAATGTTGAGCATTTTTCTGTAAAAATAAATGCTTGTTTTATGTAAAATAAATACTGAAGGGGCTGGGATTTGAACTCACTCAGAATAGTTCCAATTTTACATTTTATCTAAATCAGGGTTTCTCAACTATTGACTGTACTACTGATTGACCTTAGGAGTGCGATAATTCTTGGTCAGTGGTGATAGGGACTGTCCTGTTTATCCAGAATGGATAATAACGTCCTTTAAACGCCAGTAGTCCCCTCCCCCCTTCCCCTCCCCCCTCACAGATGGTCCCTGGTGGCAAAACTGCGATTCGCACCCCGCCCCCCCCATCGCCACATCCACTAGAGAACTATTGGTCTAAATCATACTGCCCTTGGCTGTATGGAAAAAATACTAAGGTGTGAGTCTGAAGGCTACTTTTACCGAGGTCTTTAAATGTTTATAAGCACACGTTTCAAAATAACAGAAAAGCTACCTGGCTATTCAGCCTCGTGTCTCCGCCCATTTCCCCCTCTAATTTGATATTTCAACCACAGCACAAGGATTTGTAATCCCTCATTCTCATTAGTCACTCCTTGGCATTTGTGTGTCTCAGTCAGGAATATGGTTCCCTACTTCCCCCCTGACCAACTCTGGCTCCTTCAAGACTGAGATTTTATCATCTTTCTTTCCTATTTATCCATTTATTTTTCTTTTTTGTTCTACTTTCTAAAATATCTTCTCAACTTTCCATTGCAACCATCCTCCTGAATTTTTATTCTGTGATTATATTTTTCTTTTTCTTTTTTGTTTACTTATGGGGTGGGGGAGAAGCAGACTCCCGCAGACCAGTATCCCAGAGTCCCCCTGGTCTATTCTTAGGCGAGTGTACCTCCTGCTTTCTGTTGGAGTCAGAGCACTGATGATGCTCCTGCTCCGGCTTCCCAGGTCAGAGGAGGGGATCAGGGAATCCCACTGCTGCTTATGTAGCTCTTCAACTCCTCCTTCTGTTTTCAGCCCCAGCCTTCTATCCTACCTTCAGAGTTACCTGGCACTTCCCATCCCAAGCCTTTCCAAGGCCCTGCAGCCCAGACTGGCTTGTTTCCCTGTCATCCCTCTTTTATAACCTTCCCATTTTCCAAGATGTTTGCTTTTCCTTTCTTTCTTTCTTTTTTTTTTAAGTAGGCTCTGCTCCCAACGTGTGGCTTAAATTCATCACCCTGAGAGCAAGAGTCTCTGACTGAGCCAGCCAGAAGTGCCCTCCCTGAGATTTTTTTCTTTTTAAAGACTTATCTGTTTATTTTTAGAGAGAGAACGGTGTGGAGAGCAGCAGAAGGAGACAGTCTTTTTTTTTTTTTCCTTTAACATGAAACAGTTTGGGGTGCCTGGGTGGCTCAGTTGTTAGGCATCTGCCTTGGGCTAGGGTCATGGTACTAGGGTTCTGGGATTGAGCCCTGCATCAGGCTCCCTGCTCAGTGGGGAGCCTGCTTCTTCCTCTCCCACTCCCTCTGCTTGTGTTCCTGCTCACTCTCTCTCTCTGTGTCAAATAAATAAATAAAATATTTGAAAATAAATAGGTAAATATGAAATGCTTCATGAACTTGTGTGCCATCCTTGCTCAGGAGCCATGCTAATCTCTGTATGATTCCAATATTAGTATATGTGCTGCCAAAGGGAGCCTGGGAAGGGAGAGTCTCCAACAGACTCCATGCTGAGCACAGAGCCTGATGTGGGGCTCGATCTAATGGCCCTGAGATCACAACCTGAGCCAAAACCAAGAGTTGGATGGTCAATATGGTTTTTAAAAATCATATCTCCATGTATTCTTTCTTCTGCTCTCTTCACTCCTTTATTACTATTTTACTGGAGTTTGAGAAGGGAACAAACATCAAACGTGTGTGTTCCATCTACTGCATTTAACAGAAAGTCTCTTTCCCACCTTCCTAGCCTCAGTCTTCTCCATGCCTTACTTGTGAGGGTAGTCCGTAACATTTGCGATGCCCTTCCTGTGACCTTCCTGTGGCTGGGAACACCTTTAGATTCTTGTCCATCTGGAGAATTCTCACTGTCCCTCCCCGGCCCCGTTCCTGAGCGTTGCGGACTCCCTACTCTGTGTTCTGTAGGCTCTGTGCGCCCATGAGAGCCTGGTTTTCAAACTTTCATGAATTAGTGGGTCATTAAATCAATTTAGGGAACCTTAAATAGCATTTATTTTATACTTTTGTATACTGGGATGAGGTGTAAAATATATTTCCTGGTGTGAGTTAAGACTGAATAAGTTTGAAAGCCACTGTATTGGGGTGCTTTTCCCTTTAAATTCATTGTGTGTCTTTACTACTAGACATTGAACAGCTGGGGGTAGAGATCATGGGTTAGTTATTCACCTTCTGCACACCCATGGCATTATTTAGTGGAGTGAACCAAATATATATGAGATCACTGTGCCACCCATAAAGTCCTATGATTTGAAGTAGGAGTCTGATTAGCTCACAGGAGAGCTAAGGCACTTGAGGACATCAACCGACAGTACTGGAGACAGGGAGGCTCACCTCAGAGAAGGCAGAGCCGTCGGGATGCTCTACAGATCTCCTGGGATCTGAAGTCCCTTCCAAAGAGCTCCCCCATCCTGGTTCTCACTTAGATATTTAAATACCTTGCTATGACAGGGTGTTTGATTATTGATAACCCATGGAGAGATTTGGGATTTCCCACAAACACTCTGAGAAAACACCACTTAAGACTCCTCTTTTCAGTTGTTAAGAAGGCCACAAGAGTAGATTTCAGGGGGGCAATGTTGTATCAGGAGATAACATGGGACTCAAGGCATCACAAAACTCTGGCTCGAGATCCCATTTCCGTAAGCAGCTAACTTCTCAAACTCAGCTGACTTATCTGCAAAATGGGAACAGATTAAGCTCTCCTTCAAAAGGTTTTCATGCGGGATTAAAGAAACTAACAGGTGCGCAAGAGCAGGACAGGACAGGTAAGTTTTCCTTTCCCTTTTTTCATGCCTTCGTTCTCTGAGAGCTGATTGAGGAGGAGGAAGACCACAGAGCAGATACCATTAGCTAGTATTTGAGTCTAATTGCGCTGGAGATATCCTCGCTTTAACCTTGTCTGCTTTAAACCTGCTGACCCTAAAACAAGAGGTGTTGTGTTTGGCCCCGCCCCCACCTGCTCAGTTACTGAGGAGCTGATTCCTGCTGTTCCAGGGAAGGGGCTCCTGCTCGGTTACTGGTTACTCTCACAATTGAAGCACAAAGCTGCTTATCGGGTCTGTGTAGGCTTTGTTGGGCTACAATGAAAGAGACTTAACGTGGGGCTTGATTATTAACTGATACTTCCGACACAGCTCCGTCAAGGTAGAAATGTTGTTGAATTTCTTCTTTATTCCTTTATTCAGGAAGCAAGGACCCTACATTCAAACTCTGCGTTAGGGAGTGGTGACTTGGATCTGTTTGACACCCTCTGTAAGTCTTCCAAAGCTCCTCGGCTGCTGATCCACGTGGAAAGCTTAATCTAAACTGTAACCCATCAGTTAGGAGATGTCTTGTCTGAGAAAAGTGAAGACCCAAAGCTTCCCTGCCTTTTGTGGTCTCTGTGGTGTCTGAAGTAAGTCTTGGGACAGTTAAAACATTTTGGCAAAGTCCCAAGAAAGAGCTCCAAAGATTTTATTTTTAGGGTTCTCTAAGCCTTTGGTTATCTGAGCATCCGTGGAGCGGGAGTAGGGAGAGAGACAGTGTTTATCTTTGTTTAGTCTGCTCCAGACAAGTTTCCAAAAACTGAAAGCCTACAATTCTAAAGCCACAGATGAATGTAGAGAGAAAAAAAATTTCTTAAAACCAAGTGATTATAATTAACATGAAGAGGACGATTTATTTATTTATTTTTAATTTTTTAAAAAATTTATTTATTTGACAGATAGAGATCACAAGTAGGCAGAGAGGCAGACAGAGAGAGAGGGGGAAGCAGGCTCCCCACTGAGCAGAGAGCCCAATGCAGGGCTCCATCTCAGGGACCCTGGGATCATGAGCAGAAGGCAGAGGCTTTAACCCACTGAGCCACCCAGGTGCCCCAAAGAGGACGATTTAAAATCAGATGATTATATCTTAAAATAAAAGCACTTATAAAACCCTAGAACTTATTTAAAATTAAAAGCAAGTAAACAGACTATTAATGCATAGATTATAATGTCAGTATTTCGAGTCCTGCCAGAGCTGTGAGTGGAGAGCTATAAGGTTGGTTAGGGAGTTCAGAAATCCCTCTGCTGCCACTACCACAGCCAACACCTTATGTAGACAATACACCAGCAGAAAGTTCCAAATGAAGGAATCAAATGTTCATTTTTATTAATATGAGCTTCCATAACAGGTACTTCACAAAGGAAGCTTTGGGTTGTAGGAGTCGGAAGGCTTTGCTAACAAGGACACTTACTCTCCTATACCGAAAGGCCAGATGTGGTGCTCCGGGTAGTGAATTTATCAATGACCCTGGATCTTTTCCATCTCTCTTCTCTGCCGTCTTCAACATGTTGGCTTATACTCTCTGCTTGGCTCCATTCATGGTCAGAAAATGACTTCCTAAGTGCTGCATGTCACAGGTAATGCTTACAGCAGAAATAAATTCTCATCTGAATAGATAGGAAAGGGAGGCCTGGGTGGTTCAGTTGGTTAAGAGTCTGCCTTTGGCTCAGATCACAATCCCACGGTCCTAGGATCAAGTCCTGCATCAGGCTCCTTGCTTAGCGGGGAGCCTGCTTCTCCCTCTGCCTGCTGCTCCCCCAGCTTGTGCTCTCTCTCTGACCAGAAAAAAAAAAAAAAAAAGGATAGATAGTATGCTTGGCTTCCCCGTCTCTCCAGAACCAAAGATTACAAACGATTAATGTGGGGGCAGGGGTGGGACGGAAATCAACATAGTGAATGGGCAACGAGATTTTTAAAAAAATGAAACAATAGAATATTGGAGTATATCAAACATTAATAATAAGGTCAAATATTAGTTTTGGCCTCTGGGAGTGTGTTGGCTTATAAAATGTAGTTATAAAATGGGTATTCAATGTTGGTAGTGGTTAACCAGTTTGAGAAACACTGACTTAGGGCATTTAAGATTCATCCCAGAGGCTGCAAAGGGATCCATGTAGAACACAAGGGTGATTAAAATCATGGTTTTGTCCTCAAGGAGGGAGCTGGGAAAGGCTGTTAGGTAGACAACCAGCAGAGAGCGCTGCGACAGGGGACTGGTCAAGCAGAGCTCGTTCTCATCCTCAAACCACGTGAGGTAAGAGGCCTTCTACAATCTTGGCTGCTATGTGACGTTAAATAACCCACACCCTGCTTTAGTACTTCAAGCTCAAGATGGTCCATGTAACATAAAATGTGTCCTTTATTTCCCTCTTGTGACACCAGTCTTCTTCCCAATATCTGTTGTCCTTCACTGACATAATAATTGAAATTTGATCTGGGCACGTGACCATCCAGCTGAGGACTACATTTCCTAGCGAGGGAATGAGCACGATGGAGCTGGGTATGATCGTTTGTGACTAAGTGCTAGTCCATCCAAAGCGCCCAGAAGTGATGTATGCAAATAAAGGGACATACCCTTAAATCACTGGCGTGCCTTCCTTTTCCGCTCCTTCATTCTGCTGCCTGGAGCAAGGACTCTTTTGGGACCACATGGACAAAGGCAACAGGTTAGGATGAAGGGGGCACAAAATGGAGGTGTCTGGGCCTTTGAGAGGTTTTTCCATACTAGCCTTGGATTATTACACAAACAAGAAATTAATCTTCTTTCTTATTTATGCCACTGGTTTTGAGTCCCCGTTATGGTAGCGTAACTTATTTCCTATCTATATCCTCTTCTTATATACGATTAGTAGAAAATAAAAGTTTGAAGGGCAGAGGTACATAGACATTTGGCACCTCTGTTTTTAAGGTGTGTGGACTTAGACCATACTCTCAGACAGTAACTGTTTGCCTTCATGTCTTGGTGCAAAAACCCAGCAGGCTCACAATTAGTTAGAAGGTCAGAGAAAAACAATTCTTGCCCATGATGTATGCTGCTTAGTTAGACTAAATCATACAAAAAAATTTTTAAAGATTTTATTTTTTATTTATTTTTTTTAAAGATTTTATTTATTTATTTGACAGATAGAGATCATAAGTAGGCAGAGAGGCAGGCAGAGAGAGAGGAGGAAGCAGGCTCCCCTCTGAGCAGAGAGCCCGATGCGGGGCTCGATCCCGGGACTCTGGGATTATGACCTGAGCAGAAGGCAGAGGCTCTAACCCACTGAGCCCAGGTGCCCCAAAAGATTTTATTTTTTTTGAGTAATCTCTATACCCAACGTGGGGCTCAAACCCACAACCCCAAAATCAAGAGTAGCACACTCTACCAACTGAGCTGGCCAGTTGAAAAATTGCCAGCTGCCCCATATGAAAAATTTTTAAGTGTAAAAAAAGTAGTCAAATATTAGCTATTTCATAAGTTTAAATCTAACTGAACTGAGGCTGGATTTCACAGATACGAAGTTTTGGAATTCACAAATGGCAAGCTCTTCAACATGTTCTTTCTACAGGGCCAAGGTCAAAAGCTAAACTCCATGGCAGAGGGCCTGATGTGTAGACCTGTCTCAGAAGCCTCCACAATGTCATCAGCCTGACTTCACATTGTGATCAGAGATTCTGACGAAGCCTTAAGAAATACCTTGACTCTAATGGGATGACTTACAACTGTCTTAAAACAGACAAAGTGAAATGAGGGATAATGGCAGTTAGCCACAGTTTTGTCAGAGTGTAGACTTTGGGAGGAAGCAAAAGAATCAGCGGTATGACTTAAGCCCATATAGGTGAGCTACAAGATAAACCTCTTTTTAGGAGGCTACTGTGTCCCACTGTGAAAACAGAATATTGCAGATAACAAGCTCTTTTCCTGTTACCCAGTCAGTATGAGAGCATGGGAGTATGGCAGAGGGCCAAACTATAGGTTATGTTACAGGCCCCATGGTTTTCTGAACATTGATTCTCTTGACCTCAATTCCAAATTTTTGGGAAAGAAACAATTGGCCAAATATTGCCAAATATAGCAGATGTCCCTGGTGCCCTGTGCCACATTTGCTCGGTCCATCAATAACCTCAGCTGCGCTGTTCATAGAAGCCCTAATGGCTTCCCACCTCAAAGCCCAGCCTTGCCATCTCTGCCTCAAGGTAAAGCCTCCGTAGCTCAGCTTGCACCCATGAGCACAGGCTCTGCAAAGTGGGCGTGGAGAGTTACCACCACAGGCAGCAACACCCAGCTGGTGGCAAACAGGAGTCTGCCCCACCGTCTGCCCTTTAGAAAGACAGTTCTGAGGTGCAGTCTCCGTGGTTTCTCCTATGGTTGCCCGTGGAACTGAGCTCCTATTACCATGGTGGTAACCAGCTCAATAACATTCTTTATTGGTTTTCCTTCCTTCCTTGTCTCTCCCTCTTTTTGGCTACACTTACTCCCACGTGAACCGCCTGTGCCCAAATCCTTGTCTCAGGTATGCTTTTAGGGGAACACAAACTTAGATACCCAGTACATGTCAGGTGATCACTCCCAGACCAATCATCTTCCGGAGGGCAGAAACATGGCTGTCCTGAGCCACACCAGGGTATGAGGGTGGGTTGTAGGAAGCAGCTGTCAGGATTTCCATTAAAGAATGGCCAAAGGTGCTCCATACACTAAACCAATGTTTGGCTGAACTTTTACACAGAGGTAAGTCAAAGTGTTTCCTGCAGATAAGGTTGGAATTTTTCTTTAAAAAATTTTTAAGTACTTTATAATTGCTCTGGGAATAGAATTCACCCCACCCCCATTTTATCCCTTTAGTGATACACTGGAAAGTTACTTATTTTAAAATACCTATCTTATATCTAAACTCTCTACTGAGCTCTCATTAATTCTAAGCATTGCCCCCACTCTGGTTCAGGCCATCATCATCTCTTGTCTGGATTACACCACCTCTCCCCATCTTCCTTTTTCCAATCTCATACTTCCCCTGATCTGTTCTCCACGCTGAAGCCAGAGTGATTTCCCCAAATACAACCCTGATCATGTCACTTCCCTGCTTAAAGCTATCTTTAGTCTCTTGTCATATTTATGTTGAAATTCTCAATACTGCTGTGGCCTTCACTATCAGAGCTAATTTGTCTCCTGCTAGCTCACCAGCTTCACTTCCTGCCAGACTGCTTTCTGTACCTAAGATCCAGATGCCCAAGCTTTCTTTTTGTTTTTATTTAAATTAAATGAATTTGTTTCTATTTAAATTTAAAAATTTTAATTTTAGTTATATTAGCCAACATATAGTACCTCACTAGTTTTAGATGTAGTGTTCAATAATTTATCAGTTGTGTATAGCCCCAAGCTTTCTTTCTTTCTTTTTTTTTTTTTTAAGGATTTTATTTATTTGACAGAGATCACAAGTAGGCAGAGAGTCAGGCAGAGAGAGAGGAGGAAGCAGGCTCCCCGCTGAGCAGAGAGCCCCATGCAGGGTTTGATCCCAGGATCCAAGATCATAACCTGAGCTGAAGGCAGCGGCTTAATCCACTGAGCCACCCAGGTGTCCCCTAGCCCCAAGCTTTCTTAAAGCTCATCTGAAGGACCTCATTCCCAGTCTTACTTCGAGCTCTTTGTCCCTGCTGATTCCTCTGCCTGGAATACTGTCTCCTTCCACCCTCTTCCTTTCTCCTTCAGCCCTCACCTAGCCAACCAACATCCACTCACCCTTCAGGTTTTGACTGAAAGAATACGCGCCCACCCTGGACTGGGATATCTGAAATGGATATATATTGCCCTGTGAGTCATGTCTTGGTATATATCATCCAGTTGCTTCTTCATATGTTTTTATTAACAAGCTCCCAGGGGCCCCTCAGCCGCTGAGCTACTGAGTTCTCACCTGTGAGGACAGATGAGATGATGACATCCCGACCCAACTTACTTCATTCCCGTGTCAAAACAACTTTACTTCTAAAAATAACTTTCGAAATTGTATCAAACCCACCTAACAAAACCACAGAATCCTAGGCACTGCGCTGGGCGTCAGGGACCTAGAACAAGATAGAGGTGGTCCCTCACTGCCCCGTACACTCACGAGCGCGTGTGTGAACCCCTTATTACAAGGCGATAAAGGGCGCCAGTACACCACCGGGGAGATCACACAGCAGGTGCTCCTAACTCGGACTGGGGACGGTCAGCGAAGTCTTACAGAAAGGGCATCTGAGGTAAACCCGGAGGAAGGATCCGCAGGTCTGGGGGGAAATCTGCACTTCGAGGCAACATGGAAGTCGTCAGCTCGTGGGCAGTGAGAGCAGCCGTCGCCGTGGACGAAAGGGCGAGAGTGGTAGCGTGAGGAGCGGGCGCGGGACCCGATTGTGAAAAGCCCCCAGCCACCCCAACCCTCCCTCCCCAAGATACTAACTACCCAAGCCCTCGCCGGCGCTTTCGCCCTTCCGGGAGCTTAGTCAGCGCCCGTCAGCCCCGAGCCGCGCGCGATCACATCCTCGGCTCAACCGGCCGCGGAGGGCGGCTCTGCAGGGGCGGCTCCTCCCGCCACCCAGAGACTGCGCGGGACGTGCCCGCCCGGCGCGATGACGTCAGCACGCCCTCGCGCGCCGGGGGAGGAGTGGGAGTCGCTGGCCGGGAAGCGCTGAGGCTCCGGTAACCCCGGCGGGGAGGGGGAGAGGGAGGGGCGGGGCAGGAGCCCCTTGGAGTGCGGGATCGTGGCCCGGACCCGGAGCGAGAGACCCCTCCACACGCTCAGCGCCGCTTCTTCAGCCAGCAGGTCCCGGCCGGCTCGGCGATGGAGTTTCCGGACCTCGGGGCTCACTGTTCCGAGCCGAGCTGTCAGCGCTTGGGTGAGGGGCGGAGCGCGCGAGGGGCGGGGCCGGGCCGAGAGGGGCTTGGAGTTGCAGGTGGGGCAAAGGGTGGGCTCCGGGGCTGGCAGAGCCGGAGGAGGGCGGGGACCGAAGTTGGGGGCGGTGGCCAAGGGGGCGTGGCTTAGGAGAGAGTGGCCTAGGACTGGGTGCAGTTGGTTGTAGACCGGGAGGCGTTTTTCTTTCCCCTGAGTGGAAGGCTGAGTGAGTGGGAACGACGCTGAGGTCCCCCTGGACCTGCAATCCGACCTGCTCCCTGCAGATTTTCTGCCGCTCAAGTGCGACGCCTGCTCCGGCATCTTCTGCGCAGACCATGTGGCCTACGCCCAGCATCACTGTGGATCTGCTTACCAAAAGGTGAGGGGGCGGTCTGAGGGTGGGAGGGGGCGGGTGGAGGATGCTTGCATTATCTCCGGAGTCCCTCGGTCTCCCATTTCCTCTCCTTTATTGTTTTTCTGAGGCTCAGTGCTGGAAATATTGTTTCCTTGTGTGTTTATAGGGGGTATATACAGGTTCTTTCGGGCAGGCTGTTTCAGGACCAGAGATTTGGTTTGTCTGGGAGAGGGCCACAGACTGACCCCTGCTCCTTAACTCTAGGATATCCAGGTACCTGTATGCCCACTCTGTAATGCGCCTGTGCCTGTGGCCAGAGGGGAGCCCCCTGACCGCGCTGTGGGGGAGCACATCGACCGAGACTGTCGCTCAGATCCAGCACAGCAAAAACGTAAGGTAAGCGTTGGAAGGGTTAACCATGACTCAGCTGGGACCTTGGATGCTTGCAAACCGCAACAGCTCTTAACGATGGCATTGGAGAACGAGGTCAGAGTCTCAGCAGAGACAGACCTTCCCTCTCCACCTCAGATCTTCACCAATAAGTGCGAACGCTCTGGCTGCCGACAGCGAGAAATGATGAAACTGACCTGCGAGCGGTGTGGGCGAAATTTCTGCATCAAGCACCGTCACCCACTGGACCATGATTGCTCCGGGGACAGTCACCCCACCAGCCGGGCAGGGTAATTGCAACCAGGTCCAGTACTTGCCTTTAGGAATCATCCCATCCTTTTGGAACTGACTCAGCCTCTACTGTTACAAGTTGGGGAGCTTCAAACCTGTTGCCTTTGGCTAGAGGAGTCTTTTAGCTTCCTATTCAAATGCGTATTTTTCCAGGCTGTTTGGGAGAACTTCCCTCCTGACCTCCTGGGTAAGGCCTGGGAGGAACATGCAAGCTGACTGTTCTTGGAGGCATGCCAAGAGTGTCTCTTCCCTACAGACTTGCTGCCATCTCCAGAGCACAAGGTCTGGCTTCTTCTACAAACACCGTCCCCAGCCCAAGTCGGACATTGCCTTCATCTACCTCTCCCAGCAGGTAGGCACACCTGCCTGGTTCTTCTCTCCCTTTTTTTCCCTTCGCATCTCTGACCTCAGCCTCTTGAATGTCTGCCATAGAGCGACAACCCAGTCTCCATCCTGGACAGCCCCTCCAGTGATTGCCCTGCAGAATGGCTTGGTGAGTTGGGTGGAGCTTGAGCAGACCAAAGCAACCCCCCCTACGGAGAATAAAGTCCAGGGCAACTGGTTGTCTTTCTGCTTTTTTGCAGAGTGAGGATGAGGCTCTGCAAAGAGCTCTGGAACTCTCCTTGGCAGAGACCAAACCCCAGGCCCCAAGGTGCCTCCTCTGGTGAAAGAGGGTGGGATGTGGGCAAAGGCTCAGTTTGGAGGGACGGTGGTGGGAACACTCCAACCCCACAGAGAGTAATAATTAAGAAGTTGGGCTCCAAATTGTGCTTTTTAACTCTACGACCTTTGGCAAGTTCTTGAACCCATAAAGTTCTTGATTTTCTCTAAAATGGGACAGACTACCTACCTTGTAGGGTTGCGTGAAGACTGAGAATACTCAGAAGCGCTCAGCACAGGGATGCTAGCAGATCAGATGCTCATGTTTTAGATATTACTGTCATTCAACTTGCGCTGTTGCTCCCTCCCAGTTCTCAGGAGGAAGAAGACTTAGCTTTAGCACAGGCCCTGTCGGCCAGCGAGGCAGAATACCGACGGCAGCAGGTATGAGGACTGGGGAGAGCTCAGGGCCTGGCCGGGAGGGGAGTGGCCTGGCCGGGAGGGGAGTGGGGGGTGTGTGTGCCTTCTTCGAGTGGTAGAGAATTTGGGAGTGGTGGTTATCCTTTCGTTTTTGGTGTGATTCCAGCCCACACTAGGCTCTGAAGTGAGGACCAGCCCTCCTTTCCTTGACACCATGCCCTTTCTTCCCTTCCTTCCCCTTTCCTTGCTCCAGGCCCAGAGCCGCAGCTTGAAGCCGTCCAACTGCAGCCTGTGTTAGGGCCCTGGGCTTGGGGAGGGAGGCTCAGCTGAGGAGGACTCTGGCCCCCACACCTCTAGGGTACACAGGGCGAGGAGCCTGGGAGCAGCCAGGAGTGAAGATGAGGAGGCCACCTCCGGGGAGCGTCCAGAGGAGCAGCGTGTGGAGCCAAGCCTGCAGAAGTCCCCGCTGGCCTCTCCAGCTGCCCAGAAGAGAGCAGCTAGAAATGTCCGGTGGGTGGGCCCTTGGCGAATGCTGGCCAGGCCCCATACAGCCCCCTGCATTTTGTCATCCCCTTTACACTGAGGCTGCCCCCATGTGTAGGGGGCCAGGAGGGGCCTGGAAGGAATAAAGGATCTTGGCAGTCACTAAGACCTCCAGGTGGCGTGTTTCTTTCTCTTATCCAACGGAAACCAGAGGAGTCCCATCAAGAATGCTGCCCTGACCTAACAGTAGGGGCTCCCCAGAGTACCCCACACCAGAGTCACAAGGATCCTAGTATGGTCCACACTTTTATTTCCCCAAAAAGTGCTTTTCTGAAAGGTTCTTTTCCTCTTCTATGGCCAGCACCATACCCCTTCACTGGGATGAAATGTGCCGGGAGAAGGGATACATCTTCTTCCTCTCTGAGTTCTCCTTTGGGAGGGATGTGGCCGCAGCTTTAGTCACCATCCTCACTCTGGGGGTCTGGTGTCCTCAGAAACTTCTTCTTGTCCGCGCTGCTGCAGCTGCCACATGTCTGCATACATGCCGCCTCGGGACAACAGAGCCTCGTGCCTGAGGTGAGGAGGAAAGTACAAGTCCCTATTACCCGCTTAACCCTAAGAGTCCTCACCTCCAGTCCACAGAGAGGAGAGGGATTGGCCCGAGAGATCCCTCTGAAACACTCCTGGGATTTCATCTTTTCCTCGGGCCCCCGTTCAGAGGCCCTGCCCTTTAATCATGCGGGCTTCCTTACCGTCCTCGCTCCACAATGCAGCCATCCTTAAAGACGAGGATCTGGTCAGCGTCGACCACAGTTGAGAGCCTGAGGAATCAGAGTTGAGTTAGGCAGTGCACAACACAGGTGGCCACCCACCACCCACCACCCAGGTCCCGTACCTGTGCGCCACCACAATGGTGGTACGATTGGCGCAGACTTTGGCCAGAGAAGCCTGGATGGCTCTCTCGTTAGATGTGTCCAGTGCAGATGTTGCCTACAGAGAAGATCTGGGTGAACCTGGCCCTGCCTCCCAAAATCCCCATAGAGGGAGGATACAAGCTGTTACCTGAGGTCTTGGGAATCAATAAGGACCTTCTCTGCATTTGAGAACTGTAAGATGTCTCTATGAAGCAGGGATTCACGCTATCTATCCGTGATGGGACACTGCCCCATAGCAGCGGCCTGGGCCCAGGGAAGGAAGGAAGAAGGGGAGCAGGCAGCCTTGGGACCTCACCTCATCCAGCAGAATGATGTCTGGAGCCTTGAGGATGGTGCGAGCAATGGCAATGCGCTGCTTCTCTCCCCCACTCAGCTTGAGTCCCCGCTCGCCCACCTGTGTCTCGTATCCTGTGAACATCGCCCACCTCCCTCAAGTCACACAGGCTACATTTGGTTTCTGTGACCAGATGAGCAGGAAGGGATGGAGCAGAGGTCAGAAGGAGGAGTAGGGCTGAATCAGGCAGGGGAGGGGCTCTCTCTGCAGGGGAGCTCACCTTCAGGGAAATTCAAGATGGCCTCATGGATGCCAGCAGCCTGAGCAGCCGCCATCACCTCCTCGTCCCCAGCAGTGATGCAGCCATAGCGGATGTTGTTGGCAATGGTGTCGTTGAAGAGGACGGTGTCCTGGGGCACGACTCCAATGTGAGACCGGAGGGAGATCTGGGTCACCTGCAGCCAAGAGACCAAATGGCCCAGGCTGTGAGACTGCCCCACACCCGCCCTCTGGCCTGGAGGTAGCAGGGGCTACTAGTGGGGCAGGAAGGGAAGCACATGGGAGGGGGTACAGGAACCCTGTCACCACCGCCCCAGATCCTAGCTGTGTGGGCCAATCCTTCAACCTCCCTGAGTCTGTTTCTCTGTCTATGAAGAAACAAGACACTCTGTGTTCCCAGACTCCCTTAGTTGGGGAGGTCACACGGCACGAGGAAGGCCAAGGGCTCCAGCTGCAGCTTTTTGCAGGGGTGACATCCTCTCTCTGGACAGCGGCCAGCACTCCCCAGAGTGCCCTTCTTTCACACACAGGCCCCTAAATCACAGTCTCCTCCCTGGGAACCCTACCTGGGAGATGTCCTGCCCATCAATTCGGATGCAGCCGGAGCTGATGTCGTAGAAGCGAAACAGCAGGCGCAACACCGTGCTCTTCCCGGCTCCCGACGGGCCCACCTGGTGCAGTGGAAACAGAGGGAAGACATGTTCAGGCCCGCTGGCTCTTAAGGCTTACTGTCCAAGAAGCTGCCAGTGTCCACAGAGGCTGCTATGTTCGATCCTATGGCCTGCATGACAGGATATGGATTCCACTGCCTGGATCACAAACTTCCAGAAGCACTGGGAGTGGGGAAACTCAAGGAGTCTGGGCCAATACCCAGGTCTTCTCTCACCAGGGCCAGTGTCTGTCCGGGCATGACGGTGAAGGACACGTCCTGCAGGGTCTCTCGCCTGCAAGGAAGGGTGGGCATGGTCAGCAGGCCTGCGGCACTCCCAGTGACCCCTTCCACCGGCAGAGCTACTCCTGGGCCCTGCCCCTCCCCAGCTCAGGCTCCCTTCCTAGGCAATAGTGGGTGAGAAGCTGGGTTGGCCACATGTAAACGGACGACGGGACAGGGGCTGGGAGATGGCAGAAGGCAGGCTCACCCACTGGAGTAGCTGAAGTGAACGTTCTCAAACTCAATCTGGCCCCTCTGGAAGCGCAGGGGCCCTGCTCCAGGCAGGTCCTTCACCTAGGAGAGTGCCGCCCGTGTGTGCTGCCACCACAGGTCTGGTATGCCCGAGACACGAGGCCAGCACACAGACCCCCACATCCTGCACGCCCCACTCCCCGCATTTCACTCACTTCTGCCTTCTCTTTCAGCAGGTCGAACATGTTCTCCATGTCGATGAAGTTCGTCTGGATCATCCTGCAAGAACAGCGCTGGCTGGGGCCCCTCCGAGGAGCGGGGGATATCAGTGAGTGCCCCAGGCGGGGCAGGGTTGGAGGTCAGTTACCTGTAGTAGGTGCCGAACCAGTTGAGCGGCATGTACAGCTGGACGATGTAGGTGCCAAACAGCACGAAGTCCCCGACCTGCGGAGAGCCGAGGGGAGAACGGGGTCACCCTGCGGGCTGTCACCCTGACCGCTTCCCACCCGGGCACCTGGGGGCCCAGACACAGGCCCCGGGCCTCTCTTCCCTGCCCCTAGCAGAGTGCCCTCACCTGTAGCTTCTGCTCGCTGACAAAGTACGCACAAAGCAGGGAGCCAGCGAGGAGCCCAAGCCCGATCACCAGGTTCTGGGTCTGATTCAGTAGAACCAGAGAAGCCGTTGACTTCCACTCCAGATCCTGGGGCGATGACATAGGGGTTCGGGGGAGGTGGAACGTCACATATGCACTCTCACCAAATCCAAACTGAGCCCAGGCAACTTCGACCTCATTTTCTCAGCCCAAAGCTGTCCTCCTCTTGGCCCTGGCAATTCCGCTGCTCTCAGCAGGTGTCCAGCGGGCATCCTCACCTGGTACTTGAGGATGGCCTCTCGATAGCGGTCCACTTCGTAACCCTCCGCGTTGTAATACTTCACCTGACGAAGTCAAGCCGCCCTTGTGAGACACGGCTGCTGCCTGAACACGGCCTGCAGCCTGGATCATTTCTTGCACATTCCCACTGCCTCCTTCCTTGTTTTATATATAGATATTTTTAACTTTTACTTGTATTTAAGTACTCTCTACACCCAATGCGGGGGTCAAACTCACAACCCCGAGACTGAGTCGCATGCTCTCCCGACTGAGCCAGCTCGGTGTCTGCCTGTCCTCATTTGAAACATCACTCCCGCCCCACTGCACTCCCCGACCCCAGGTCCCCTGGCAGCCCCGCTGGCGCACACCTCCATGCCTCACGCTAATACCACCAAGGCTTTCATTACCGTCTCAAAGTTTAGCAAAGAATCCACAGCTCGGGCCCGGGTAGCGTTCTCCTGTGTGTTCATGGCACGTCGAAACTTCGTTCTCCACTCAGTGACCACGATGGTCACAACTGCAGAGTGACAAGAGGGGGAGGAAGGGGAAGAAGAGAGCAAGGCGTCACTCCCGACAACAGAGACCACGGGGATATCTGCCACCTGCCACATACACGCGAACGGTGACCAGGGACCCAGGTACCAAAGGGAGCCCTAGCTCCCCGAGGGAATGGGCTGTACCCAAGACACCCATGCAACCTGTACAAGGCCTTGTGTGTGAAAATGCTGTTGGGGGCTGGCTGCATCTGGTTACAGGCATGAGGTTTCTCCGTGACATGTACTCACAAGGTGACCAGGAGGCCCTTCCCCGGCCCTCTGTCCAGGCCGAGCTATGGCTCCCCTGGCCGAGGAAGCCAGTCCGTCACGCTAGAGAGCAGCCGGAGTTGATTCGAGTCCCCTCATCTACAGCCTCCCCTCACTGGGCCAGCTGAGTAGGGGCAGGACTCACACCCAAGGAAGTCCCCGGAGCATTTCGGGGAGACATTTCCCCCAGGCAGCACTCACTGAGATAAAGACTCATGCAGAGGAACACAATGAGGCCAAACCAGGCATTGAAGAACATGCTGAAGTAGATGATGCCGATGGTGATGTCAGCCAGTGTGGGGAGGATGTTGAACACCAGGTAGCTAAGGAGACAAGTCAGACAACAAAGGAAGGTTTAGGGGCTGGGAGCCAGCCGCTCTGCCCCCTGGAGTTTCCTTGTGGTTTTGTTTCTCAGTGACAGAGTAGAAGCAAGATGAATTGCCCCTCAGCGGGTGGACGGCTAAATAAACAGGTAGCAGGCCCCAAGGACAGGATGCGCCAGGTCAGTTATGAACGAGGAGGCTCTTCATGCAGGACAGGAATAGATATCCTGCCGTTTTGCTGATAAGGCAATTCTGAGAACGACACCTATGTTGTGATCCCATGCATTTTGGGAAAACCCTCCCCAGCACCCTGTTAGGGCCATGAGGCTGTGCACATACGTATGTCAATGTATCAAAAGCAGAACCCAACATCCTAGATGGGGTGGGAACCTCTGGAAGAGTGAGCAGAATTTATAAGATACTTGCTCCATTTAGTTGTGTTACTTTGATAGCATACCTATGTTTGTCTTAAAGTTTTAAAAAAAAAAAAAAAAAAGGATAAAACAGGACTGAGAGGCAGCTGAAGCTGGGTGCTTTCTCCAGCCAGCCCCCTTCATGCCTGCTCCTCCAGCCCCGCCGCCCTTCACTCCGTTTCCGCCCTCCTGACACCTGAGCAGCCCCGTGACGCTGGACGTGCCCCGGTCCACAATCCGCAGCACCTCCCCGGTGCGGCGCCCCAGGTGCCAGCGCAGGGACAGCTCGTGCAGGTGGGAGAAGAGGCGCAGCTCCACCTGCCGTGACGTGAACTGCTGCACCCGAATCCACAGGAACGTGCGCAGGTTGCTCACGAAGCCTAGGGGGAGCCGGGGGAGGCCTCGGTAGAGCTGGGGGGCCAAACACCATCAGCCCGGTACCCCAGATGAAAGGTCCGAGACCACCAAAGGGCCAGGGGAGGGGTGCTTAGGGGAGGAAGAGGGGGAGAGGCCAGTGCCAACCAGGATGACAGCAGGGTCCCTCGTACCTGTACTGCCTGTGCCACCCCCCTGGAGGAACTTGAGGATGACATAGACGGTAACGGTCCAGGCCAGGGAGCTCCAAGGGGCCTTCTCAGTCAGCAAGTTCACTACGGAGACAGTAAGTCAGAGCCCAATTCCAGCCCTGAGGACTCTGTTCAGGAGAAACTGTTCCAGGCACCAGCCACAGCCCCTTTCTCATCCTCCCACTCCTAACACTGCCCCACCTCCGTAGGTTAGGGCATGCACCTTGCACGTGGCCCATGAAGGACCAGAGAACTAGGCTGGCACTTCTTCGTCCCCTCACCTATGTCCCTATAGAAGATGGGGACCAACACGTTCAGTCCCCGTTCCAAGCCCATGAGCCCCAGGCAGATGAGCACAATGAACTGCAGAACTGGGCTCCCTTGAGGCCACAGGTAGCCACTCAGTAGGCGGAGCTTCCTGCCCAGGTCTTGCCATGTAGATCGTGGTGGTGCCTCTGTTGACTGAACCTAGGATGGTGAAACACATAGGGACGGGGAGCTCAGAAGTCAAAAAGGAGTGCCCTAGGTGAACCCCTCTGGGGAAAAAGTATGGGATTACAGCTCCCAGCTATCTCAGACCCACAAGTGATCCCCAATGAGGTCAGAAAGGCTCACAGGGCACAAACTGAGATTTGGGAAAGAAATATCATGGTGGGAAAAAATGAGGACAGGCAATGAAAGTAAGACAGACCCTAAGATTCAGAAATTCATGTATACCTCGCTCCTCTCTACATCTTGATCATCTTCATTAATTTTCAAGGCATAGGACTGGGGACGAAGTCCAGGGGCCCAGAGTCCCAGGATAAAAAGCCCTCCAGAGACCACATACCGCAGCACCCACAGGCTAAACTGAACCTAGAATAAAACGTATCCGGAGAGCATCAAAGAAGGCCAAAAATGCCATTGTTACCACTTATAACAGGGCTGGGTACTGGGACAGGGCACATACCCAAGTCAGGGGCCCAGCATCAGGGAAGCTTTAAAAACATCTACAGTGACTCAGCACAGACACACCCCACCAGCTGGCTATCAGCAGCCAGGACAGGAGGCCTCCCCCTCTTCCCTTTCTTAGGTGCATCCCAAAGTGTGGAACACTGTGCCCAGGCATATCATCCTTCTTCCCAGCCGTTGCCACTCGATTCTCCTCTCCCCAAGAGGTCCCTTACCTGCTGGCCCAAGTCTGCCCGTGCCCACCACCACAGTGGGCTGTTCCATGACACAAGGGCCAAGTTCTCAGCTGTAAATGCCACAGTCCAGAGGAGCAGGAGACCCAAGCTGTGCCTGAACTCGATCCAGATGCCCATAGCTAGCTTCTGCCAGGCCTGGTTACGTTCCATCACGAGCAGCCCCAGGCCACAGGCGCTGGCCAGAGTCCCCAGTATGGAAGCCAGCAGTAGGTAGCCTGGCAGAGGGGCGCCCCCGGCAGTGCCCACCCGGCCAACCAGGCTGGCTAGGGGCAGGGCCACCTGAAGTGTGGCCAGAAGCAGCTGCAGTACGTAGGGAGCGACAAAAGGCCCGGAGCTCCAGGACACCTCACGGGCACCAGCAGGCCGCTCTCGGCTCTTGCAAGGCAGGGCTAGCACCAAGGCCAGAGCCCCCAGGGCCATCAGTGTCGAGGGCGTAAGAGTGAAGTAGAAGCAAGGACTCAGGCCACCCTGCACCCAGGCCGGCCCCAAAGGCCCCTCGGCCTCGCAATAGTTGCCCACGATCACCATGGCGATGCGTGGCCGCCGGCCGAGGCTGTGGGGACTGCGGGGACTGCGGGGACTGCAGGAAGGGCAAACGGGACCAGCTGCTCGGGGCGGAGCGCGGACGCTGGGGTGTTTCGGGTCATGGAGCCGACGGGCGCCAAGCCGCGGGGGTCTCAGGCAGGGACACACGTGGGCCCCGCCACACTACCCACTCTTCGCGCACGCGCCGCCGCCACGCACTCACGCAGGGCACGCACGCCGTCTTCGCCCGTCAGTCCGCCCCTCGCTCGCAGGCCGGGAACCTCTTGCGGAGTCCGGGCGGGGAGGAATGCTGGGCTTCAGCCGCGAGCAGCTGCCTCGCGCAGCCGCCCGGCCCACCAGGGCGGCTCCACGCCTCACGTAGGGCCCCCATTGGTCAACCTCCCTGAAGGGGTGGGAGGGAGAGGGTGCACGCGGGAGAGGCAGTGCATGGGGGTGGTGGAGTCGGTTTAGTCACGTGCTCAGGGCGCGAAATCTGACCGCACGTCCAGCCAGAGACTTTGACCTCCACGGAAGCAGAGCTGGGGAATGACCCTTCTGCCAGTTAGCTCGCTATATCCATCCGAGTGACGGCACAGCCCCACTTTCCTACAGGGCCCGACCGGGTCCCCAGCCACCAGGAAAAATCCCACACATCCCACTTGTTCCCAGAATCCTAGCAGGAAGAGACAACTAGAGGTGCAAGACACCAAGCCGCGACCTGGTCAAAGTCCCTTTTTTATTAAGGGTTATCAAGCTGTACACAGTTCCTACGCCTTCCGCTGTGAGCTTGGGCGACACAGTTCACCACACTCACAGCTGACTACACCTGGGCGAGGGGTAGAGAGGAAAGTAGGAGCTGGATCCCAGCATGCAATGCGGCAGCTCAAAGCCTAGGGCGTAAGCCTCCTGTCACGCCTGTCCCTGCTCTGGGGACAGCGGGAGGCAGGCCAGAGCTCTCCTGCTGGGAGGTAGACAGCCGAGGGCACAACCAGCCCAGCCCGTCCTATGTGCAGGCAGTAAGGGGTACGGTAAGCAGCAATGAGAGCCAGGATGGCCGGTCTCCCAGGGGCCCATCCTAAAAGTTGGGAGAGGGCAGCAAAGAATTTCCATCCTGCTCCTGCCAGTTTAGAAACCTTCCTTCTTAGTGTCAAAAGATAGCATGAGAGGAGCTGGGAGCCAGGGCCTCCGCACCAATGCAAAGCAAAAGCTGAACAGAATGGGAGCAAAGCAAACAGAACGGGAGCGAGAGGCACACATGCCAGTCCTGTGCAGGAGGTGGGAGAGAGGCGAGCAGGCTGCAGCACTGGGAGAGAACTGGGGGTGAGGTAAGCGCCACAGCCCGAGCTGCTCTTCTGTTCGGGGTCGGGGAGGGAGGTTGCAGAGGTTGAGGGCTGGGGCCCAACCTCCCCACTCCACAGTTGGCACAGGCTCTCCCTGCTTGGCAGCTTCTGTGGTGGGCAGTCCTCTGGAGACTTGCAGGGGTGGGTGCAAAGGTGGCAGTACTGGGGCTGGGCTGGGGACCAGTTTCTAGCACCACACTCTGAGCCAAGGGGGGTCCTGGGGATGAGGCTAGAGTCCTGTGTGCCTTGGTTCCTAGGCCCCCCATTTCTCTCCTGGGGCTGTGGAAAGCCCAGCGTTGGCATTTCCCTTGGCCAGGCACAGACACACAAACACCACACACGTGGAGTCAGGCAACACTCAGAGGAGCCCTCCGTGGCGGGCGGATGGGATGGCGGTGGCATCAGCGGCCGCCATCCTGGGACATAGGGACCCTCCTCAGCCTCGTCTATACCTGTGGAGAGAAATGCATTAGCAGTGGAGATAATCTTCAGCTATCGGCTTACCAAAAAAAGTCTTTATCAGAGATAAAGGAAAATGAAAGCTTGATTCCTGGGAAGGAAAGCGTAGGGAAAACCAAGCCTCAGATTTCAGAGAAAGTGAGGCAAGAAAGAGGAGTGTATTTTGGAGGGGGACCAACAGTATCTCTGTAAGAGAGGTCTGCCTTCCTTCACAGGAGGCTTTGATCTTGGCCTGGAAGTTATTAGTTCCAGTAGTAGTCATATGTCTGGTCCTGGAGTCCTTACCTTGTGCACCTGAGGGGGCAGCTCATCCTCTGAGCCCTCCTCGGGCACCGGCTCTGGGTGCCTGGAGGCTGCCTGCCCGTCTTCGGCCCACCCTCCGAGAGGCAACCGTGAGAAGTGAGAGGGAGCCCGGGGTACTGTGCCAGGATCTAGAGACACAAGTAAACATACTCTTAGAATGAGCACAGACAAAAATGTGGAGAAAGGTTCTGGGGCTGTTTGGGGTGAGGTGAGGCTCAGTCTCTTTGGGCCTGATCGCTCTGACCTCCTTCCTCCCCAAGAGGCCCCCAAAAAGCCACCTTTCCCTGAAGGCTCTCTACCCTCCCGAACTTGCACTGATACCTGTGATACCCCCGTAGCGCCTCTGGAAGCCCCCCTGCAGGGCGGTGGTCTCAGGTGCTCCGGGCCGGGCTGCAGCACAGGGATAGCTGGCCGAACGGGGGATAGGTTGGGAGGCCCGGGAACCCTCTCCCCCCTCTTCAGGGGCACTCTCCCCACTCTCATCGCTCTCCCGGCGGTGCCACACGTGCCGCTCAGGTTCGGCCTGGGCCTGCTGCTTGTGGAGCTGAGAAGTGGGGGTAAGGGGTTGGGGGGACTCGTTAGTTGGGAATAGGATATCTGAAACAACTGCCCCCCACCTTGCTATCCCCCAGTTCCCATTTTCACCACCTCACTGAGAATCAACGACCCAGAGTAACTATGTTAACGGTGTGTACCACAAATATGACGTCTTACAGATTAAATTCTCCGCAGATCCCTGGAACCTAGTCATTTGAGTCCATTACGAATTGGCTGCACATGTAAGAAAGTGCCAGGTGCCCTTTCAAGATGCTGGGAAGACAGCAGTGAACAAAACAGACAAAAGTCCCAACCTCTGTATGGCTTTATATGCTGGGGGGTGAAGGCAGGGAGTTAGAGACAATAAGATAAAAAAAAAGGAAAAAAGTGCAAATATGTCAGATAAATGCTACGGAGAAAAATAAGGCAGGAAGATTCAGGAGGGTGGCCAAGGGAGGCTCTTTTGGTCAGAATGACCACAGATAGTCTCACGGAGAGGTAAGAACAGACACGTGAATAAAGGAGGGAGCCATCTGCCTAGCTCAGGGAGGTGGACTCTTGGTAAGGGAAACAACAAATGTATAAAGGTCCCGGATGACCATAAGCTCGTCTATGTGTGAATGCAGATCAGAGAAGGGGAATGGCAGAGAAGGGTTCTGAACCCACGTCTTGCTTTTCCACGCCTAAACCCCTCTTGTCAGCGGCCCCCTCGATTCCAGGGCTCTGCCCCTTCCCACTGGCTCACCTGGTGCATGTAGAGGGCGTGCAGGCTCATCTCGGTGGATGCGTACTCCGACAGCACAAGGCTCTGCAGCTGTCCTTCCCACACACTGCTCCCGGAGCTGGCTGTCCTGGCGTCCAGCCTGTCCCATCCGGCACACACAGACAGTGGCCGTCAACATTTCTGAGCCCCGCAGAGGCTCCTGGGGGACTACTGCCATGCCCTCCCACTGTAGCCCCCCTCTACTCACCCAGAGCCCGTCATGGTGCTTGGAGCTCGGCCTGTGGGCACCTGACTGGGGTGCAGAGGGGAAAAAGAGCGCAGGGCAGAGGCGACTTCGGCCCTGTGCCTGGAGCCCTGCAGGTCTCTGGGCAGTGGGGGGCCCCGGCAGGATGATCCAGCTACCACATTTGCAATAAGGCTCAGTGGCTGTGAAAGAAAGTGGTGGGTAGGGTTCCCAGGGCAGGAGGGAGGTCACGGGGTCCCTCAGTATTCTGGACGTCGGAACCCCAGGGCACAGACTGAACAGACAGAAGGAGACCGACCAAATGGGTAGGCCCTTCCGTCCCAGGCCTGGTCCTCAACTCCCAGCACCGGGAGTCCACTCTGCCTACCGTCACCTCCCAGTCCCCAGGGACACACCTCAGACTCAGATTGTAAGGACTGGATAGATGTAAAGAGAGCATTTTCAGGAAGCAGACCCCCTTGGGCGAGGCTGGCAGCTGCTCCGTCCCGCTGAACCTGCTCCTTGAGGAAGCCGAGAAAGGCAGTGCTCTCACGTGGTGGCTGCCAGCCGGGGTTGGTGATAGCGAAGTGCATGAGTGACAGCTCTGTCTTCCCGTCCTCAGCTTGCTGGTACACCGAGGCCTCTGTCTGCCCACCGGACAGCCACTGTATAGAAGAGGCTACCGTGAGCAGGACTGCGGCATCTCGTCCAGGGCCTTGCGGCGGACCCCCGCCCCAGGAGCAGCCTCATGCTGGCCGAGTTGCTTGGTTTATGACTTTCTCAAGCAAACTTGGCCAGAGGTGCCAGCTGAAGGCTAAAATTCAGCCCAAGCTCCTAGTTCCCCAAGCAGTGTGTACTCTGGTGCCTGGCTGCCAGAAACGGGGCCGCCTTTTCAAGATGCACTGGCTCAGAGCGGTGTCTTTTTTGCAGTCTGCCCAAGGACACGGTGTGCCCCAGCATTGCCTCTGGCCATCCGCACCCATCCTCTCCCAGTACCTGGGGATGCCCGTGCTGGCGAACATCCATCTGGGCAAAGGAGCAGGTATCCCCAACACCGACAACCTCCACGGTGAAATTGCGGAAGAAGTCTATGATCTCCAGGGCCCGTGGGCGCAGGCAGAAGATAAGGATGAGGGGCGTGACAATGGGACTCAGCAGTTCCTCCAAGATGAACACCTGAAAGGGAGGGGACTGCGGTCACAAGAAAGCTGGCGGGATCCCAGCCCTCACCAGCGAGCTATCAGCCGGTCTCTAACAGGCCCTAACTCCCAACTCCACTCACTGCCTTGTACTGGAAGAGCTGGGCAAACTCGTCCCGGGTCTGCGAGCGGTGGGCATTACCCTGCCAGTGGTCAGGCATGTAGTGAATGTGTGCAAGGATCACGCGGAGCAGCTGCTCAGGGCAGAACACCATGTGCTGGTCCGGGATAAAGGACCTGCAGGAGTCGGGGCCACGGTGAGAGGGCCGCCTCTCCCAGGGGCCACTAGTCGGCTTGCTCCCACCCCCCACGCCCCACCTGCCACCCTGGGCCGCACCTGCACACGGTCACGGTGACCCCCAGGAGTGTGACGGTGGTAAGGACATGCTCTACGGCCAACACGTCTTCGTCGTAGATGGTGAGGGCAATGAGCACAGCCAGGATGGAGCCAGCGAAGAAGGCGCCATTCTTGGCCAGCAGCGTCAGCAGCGGGGACAGGAAGCAGTTCATGTACTTGGAGGCGGGCTTATAGCCTCGGCTGAGGCGGGACTGCAGCTCGTGCTCCAGCTCGTTGAAGTGGCGGAGGTAGCAGCGGCCATAGAGGGACCAGCAGCGCGCCCCGAGGGCCCCGGGCTCCCGCTTCAGCACCTCGGCGTAGCTGAAGAAGGCGTAGAGGATCTGCCAGATGAGGATGAGGGGGCACAGCAGGAAGTTGGCAATGCCAATCCACAGGATGCGGTTGCTGAGGCGCTGGGCCAACTCCAGCCGCTGCCCCCCACGTTTGTACTCAGCCTTGAGGCTCCATTCATTGAGAAACAGAGAGCCAGGGCCCCAGAAGAGGATCAGCTCGAAGTTGTACTTGAGGCCGCGAGTGAAGAAGACAGCCTCCCCCAGGCCTGGCAGGCGGAAGCGCAGAGGCAGGAGGGACTTGTTCACCAGGGCGACCATGTAGTTCTGGAAGCGGAGGATGCGGTGGTAGATGTCCAGCTCGGTCAGCTCGCGCTTGTGGATGCAGATCTGGTGCTCCTTCTGAGTCTGCACGATGCGCGCCTGCACTTCCTGCCACGTGCAGTAGGGGAGGGCGGACTGCGGGGCGGGAGAGAGGGCCGCCAGGGAAGGTGGGCTTGTGGCCCCGGACTCCTCCTCCTCACCCCGCAGTAGCTGTGAGACCCTGTGTGGAGCTGGGAAGAGCCTTTAAGCGGAGGCTCCCAGACCCACCAGGCCGCGAGGGGGATGCCCAAGGCCCAGCAATCCGCCCCACTTGGCCCCAGCTGCTGAGGGCGCCTTGGGCTGTGGCGCAAATAGCCCCACTTCCCAGTCTCACCATGGGGATACGCAGAGCGTGTAGGTAGAAGGAGTGGATCTCCCAGTAGCAGCAAATGTTGTAGATGAACTTGATAAGCCGATGGATCCAGAACACACCCGCAATGACCAGGATGGTGATAAGGGAGCCATTTTCCTGAATCCTGTTGGGGAAAAGGAAGGGGACGAGGAGTGGCCCCTAAGGAGTCTTGGCAGACAGGATGCTATCCCGAAGGCTGGCGAGACTGAGGCCGAGTCTGTGTTCGAGAGAATGTGCCTCCCACTCCACTCCATTCCCCACCTGTTGGTGGAACTCTGGCTCTGAGGTCCTCTGAAGCCCTTACCTGGCACTACAGACCTGGGCAGGCAAAAAGGCGTCTGGCAGAGTGACCTTGACGGGCTCGGTCGGGTGAAGACTATGGTTCACCATCTTGTTGGCAAAAAGGATGTCGTAGTCCACGCAGCTGACCAGGAAGGTGGTGAAGGCAACCACAAAGAGGAACTGCCTGGGGGAATTGGGACGAGGGTCCAAGAGTCAGAGAGGCATCAGTGAAATAGTGTGGGAAAAGGTAAGAGTCTGGAAGCAGCAGAACAAGATTAGAGAGCAGCCTTTGGGGACCAGCAGGGGCTGGAGAACTCCCAGTGGGCTCTCTCTGAGGCTCAGCCCCCGGAACCGTCTTCAGTCCAAACCAGCTCCTGCTTTTTGCTCTTAGCCTTGGGCGTCACACAATTAACCTGCTTTCCTTCCCGCTTAGTAATCTCTGCCACCACTTACTAGACTCACGCAAAGATCTTGTGATTGTGGTCTCTGCTACCCAATCCTTGATTTCCTTTTGAGATAGTATTTAGAAGCCCTAAGGGAGACTGAAGGAGGGGTTTCCCAATCGCATCCTCTTTGGCAAGGCCATATGGCTTTTTCTTTTAGAAAGCGTTCTGTTCTGCCTTCCTAGGTGTAACTAAGGCAGAACACAACACACACTTTTCTTTCCTTTTTTTTTTTTTTAAGATTTTATTTATTTATTTGACAGAGAGAGATATCATAAGTAGGCAGAGAGGCAGGTAGAGAGAGGGGGAAGCAGGCTCCCCACTGAGCAGAGAGCCCGATGTGGGGCTCAATCCCAGGACCCTGAGATCATGACCTGAGCCCAAGGCTTAACCTACTGGGCCACCCAGGTGCCCCAAACACACACTTTTCTTAAGTGGCTGACATGTCTGAGACCTCCGGACTGAACCACGCCCATTCCATCCGGGCTCTGATGAAATGATCAAGTCTTGAGTTCTCCTCATGGAGGAGAGAGGATTTGGAAGATTAAAAAAAAAGAAGAAGAAAAAGAAAAAATGAGACTACAAATTTTGGTGCCACACCTAGTCCCCGAACTCTAAAATTAGTCTGTAGGGTTTCAAGTCAGGAACTGAGCTACACCTGCAGGTGCCAGAGCTGAGCTAAAGAAAAGGAAAGACTGAGATGCAGTCCTTTCCCACACCACCATCCCTTCTTAGACTTACATGAGCTCAAAGATCTCCCCGATGAGCATGCAAGTGAAGCCATTCTTCTGGTGTAGATTATAAACGTCTAATTGTCAAGAAAAATGTGGTTGATAGAGACTGCAATTAGGAGCACAGACTTTGGGGCTCATGCGCCTGAACTTAACTCCCGGCTCTGTGACTTTCTAGCCTTTGGCCAAATTTACTTAATCTCTCTCAACTTTTGTCTGCAGTGGTACTTTGGAAAAACAGCACCCGTCTCATAGGATTATTAGGTATCAGATAATGGGTGTAAAGTATTTAACACAGAGCTGGCACAGAGTAAGTCAAAAGATATTAATTATTATAGTTATTAGCGTCCCATCAAAAAGAAAGATCCCCTTTAGAGAAGGTCCTTATGAACTGACACCACCAAGTGAAAGGCACGTAGCTCTTGGGAAACGCAGGGTTATCATTATCCATAATGATCATTATTTTCCCAGCCTCTTTCAACCTTAAAAGTTCCATCTCCCTTCCGGGGATTAGAATCAAACCCACCCCAACTTCCCATCCAGGCCCTCCCTGGCTTAGAGAGGGGCTAAGGGTCCCAGAGCTCCAACGCAGAGACACAAAGGATATTCGAGAGAAGAAGAGGTCAAGGTTTTCGATGTGGTGCCAGGGTGCTGTGGGTACAGGAGCAGAGATGTCAGAGCCCTGAAGGAACCAGAGCCCCTTGCTCCCTCCGCGCTCCTCCACCGGCTCTCTCCCCAGGCCACCCCCCCCGCCCCCCCGGCTGCGCTGTGGGGTCAGAGAACTCACATTTACTCCCCTCAGGGACGTGCACCAGTAGGTCCTCCTCCCCAGGGGGTGAATCACTGTAGGAGGCCTCAAGGCGCTGGTATTCAGTGTCGAACTGCGCCATCACCACCGCCCCCTGTCCACTCTGTCCACCTGCCAGTAATGATGAAGAGATCCAGTTCAGACCCAGGGGCTGCTTGTCTGCTGCCCTGCCTCGTAGACCACAAAGAGTGAGAAAGAATCCCTGGCCTTGGTCTCTACTCCCGGTCTTCTCGGCTCAAAGGCAGAAGACTAGTTACCAAAGGAGAGCAGTAAAGCTCAGGGTCCGGGAGCTCAGGCCTTCCCAGAGCCTTTCCTGAGTGTCTACTGAGGTCTGGCTGGACTAAAGCAAGATTCTGCTGCTTTTTTTTTGGGGGGGGGGGCAGGGAGGGCTGTTTCATCTTCTATGCAGTGGAGTTAAGGGGACTTCCCTCTCCTTCCTGGAGAAACCCAGGTCTCCCAAGAGACTAGCAGTCCGGAAGCACTTTGTAAACAAAGGTTTGAGATAAGCACATGGCCCTACCAGCTCCATGGACAGCGTCTGCTCCACTCCAGCCCTTGATGCCCAGGCTCCGCAGCTGCTGGAGGAGAAGGTGTCAGGCCCCAGAGAGAGGGGAGTGGGGAGAGAAAGAAACCCAGCCCTCCTACCAACCCAGCCTCCAGTGAGAGGAGGCCAAGCATGGGGCAGGGAGCTGTGTTGGGGAAGAGGCACTGGGCGAGGTGTCCTTCCTCTGGTTTACTATACGTAGGCCACTCATCCAACCCTAGAATCCCAAGAAGTGGCTTATTGAGCCTGTCAAGACTGAGTCAGTACAGGCCGGAGGTCAGGCAGCTCCTCTGGACTGTTCTTCCAATGCCCCACCTCAGCCTCTGAAATTAGGCCTCTCAGGGTCCTCAAAGCCCCAAATCCAAAACCCAAGAAAAGTCTTTCCTGAAAAGGACCTTTCTGGTCAACGTCTTCCCCTGCTTTCCTAGCACCAAAGGCAGGCATAGCTGGATGGGAAATCCTGACTGGGTCAGTGGAGACCCAGATCCTGGGTGAACTGTGGGGTCCCTAGGTCCCCAGAGCCAGGCATGTCTAGACGGCACTCACCCAGTCGGTGCAGACCCTCGGGTCATGGAACACGACCCAGCCAGATCCCATTGGGACCTCCTGGGTTAGTGAGAGCCCTGGGTCCAAAGGAGCTGACCAAGCCCTCGGGGAACTCAACACTCACCGGGTCAGTGTGGACCCAGGCTCATGGAGCCCTGGCTGGCCAGGCCTGGGCTCAGGGGTTCCTGCGGATGGTGGAAGAATCGAGCCAGTCCGACAGCGGATCGTCCAGGTGGGCTGGGTTGCCTCCCCACACCCAGCCGCCAGGACCCGAGCCCAGAGCGCCCCAGGGTCGCCCGGCACCAGGCCAAAGGCTCGGCTCCCAACAGCGGACAACCTCGCGCGCGGCCCCGCCGCCCGCGCGCGCCCCCGCCCGCGCGCCCCCGCCATCAAAACATTCCGGCTGCGCGCCTTCGCCCCTCCCGCGGCGCCCCTTCCCCGTTACTCGCCGTGAGCTCACTTAAGGCTCCGCGGGCAACCCCCCCGTCAGGTCCGGCCCGGGCCTTGGGGGTTCAGTAACCGATCTCGCGTTTCACCTCAGGAACCGTGACCCGAGCGACTCCAGGGGCTCGGTCGGCTCCGCTGGGTTCGTCCGGACCCGGAGCCCTAGGCCTGCCACCTGCCACTCACTGTCACCCGCAGTCAGTCTGGCCAATGAGCATGGGGGGTGGAGACACGACGGCCAATTCTCGGCTTCGAGGGCGGGACTAAAGGTTCAAGGTGGGTTTTGGACCGTCAGAGGACCAATAGTACGCGCCATGTGGGGCGGGGCTGAGGCGCGGACGACGCCGTTTGTCCCCTTTGCTGCGCCGTAGTGACGAGATTGTTGTAGTGTTGCAGAAATCCGGGCTTGGAATTGTAAACGAGCGTGCTGCTCGGCTCACTGGGGCCTATGGTGCCGCTTCTGAGGGCGCGGACGAGTGCACGCGGTTTAGGCATTGCTGGAGCTCATCGCACGGTTATCGAGGAGCGGTCGCTTAGGGAACCTGAGTGATTTTGGCTCTACTGGACTCGATTTGGGAGTTGGATGCTTCCCCCTTTCACTCTATGTGGTTCGAGACTGTGGGTTTGAGAAAGCGGCCCGGGGTCACGTATTAATCCCCAGAGCGGATTCCTGGTACCAGACTGAGGCCCGAGGTGCCTTCCGGCGTGGGGAGACCAAGTCAGGCAGGCAGGAGACCGGGCGGTAGGATCGCACTCTGGGGAGCTCTGTTTCTGTCCCCCTTTCTGCTCCAGAAGGTCCTCCTAAAGAATTTCTGCTCAGCCATGTCGCCGGTTTCAGCTGCAACCCAGGGTCCTGCGTTGGTCTCCCTCTTTGACCTCAGCGCGGATGCTCCGGTCCTTCAGGGCCTGAGCCTGGTGAGCCGCCCGTCTGGGGAGGCTCTGGCCCAGGCTCTGCGGGCTTCCTGTCCAGGTATCCGGGAAGGTTTGGGGAGGACCCACGAGGACCGTAACGGGCTAGAGCTTATTGCTCGTCCAGGGAACACATTCTTACTGATATTCCCCGGTTTAAGAGCCCTTGCTGACATCTCTTTCTACAGGATAAAATTTATCTTCAATTCCCTCAGTCTCCGGGTTGTTTCCCCGCACAGGCCCCCCGAATTGTTTCCAAACAAGTCTCTTGTCATTTCTTACGTCTGGTCCTGTTTACAGCACTGCCTGCAAAAAACTTCAGAATTCCTAGATACGGCCAAATTTAACTGGTTTCCAATCAAATCAGTCGTTCTTAATGAATGTAAAACATTTTGTTTTTTTACAACCTTACTTTGTCTCTGGCTGTTTTTCTTGAAGTTTGAAACAAACCACACTGTAATTGGAAATGTAAGCTTAAAAAATGGGCGTTTGAGAAGTGGTTTTTGCAGTTAAAAATAATTTTAACGTTACCAAAAATTATTTTCTACAGGATTCCTCTAAACAATCCCTTTAGTTAACGTATTTGATATATGTCTGTTTCACATATCTTTACTGAGAAAAGTGACTACTGTGCCGTTTATCTCATGATTCCTAGATTGTAATTCTTTGAAGGAAAGGATGTGCCATCTTTTTCTTTTGTATTCTCCTTTGTATACCAGACCCTGAACGTAATTCCAGGTACTGCAGATTTGGACTCTTTCCTCCTCTGATTACCCTCCCCTTATTTATGTTCAGGGGAGAGAGCAAGCCCAGAAAGAAAGCCACTCCAGGGTCTCCCGGATATTTCAGAGAAATTATTTTGTTCTACTTGTGACCAGACCTTCCACGACCACCAGGAACAGGTAGAAAGCCAGGTGCAAAGCTAAGGGGTGGAAGCAAAAGTATCATGGGGTGTGAGGAGAGGGAGACGTGTGACGTGTCTTTAATTAATAAAGGTCCATGTTTTGACTGAGGCAGTTGGTATTACCTGGTCATATTTCCTGGAATTCTATCACTGGTCTTGGGTACCACAAAGGGCCAGGCTAGGGCGTATTTCCACATTCAGCCTCTTTCTTTGCCTTCTACCAGAGGGAACATTATAAGCTTGACTGGCATCGGTTTAACCTAAAGCAGCGTCTCAAGGACAAGCCTCGCCTTTCTGCCCTGGATTTTGAAAAGCAGAGCTCCACAGGTGATGGCCAGTAGGACATGTTGAGTAGGACATGGGGGTGGAAGAAGGCTCTAGTTTAGGAGCTTGAGGAAAGGCCAAAGATGGAACACCAAACTTGTGCACCTCATGTTGTTTTCAGGAGATCTTTCCAGCATCTCAGGATCAGAGGACTCAGACTCAGCCAGTGAGGACAGCTTGCAGATACCGGATGAGGAGAGGGCTGGGTTTGAGAAGCCCAGCAGACCCCAAGGCTTCCACCCTCATCGGGTTCTTTTCCAGAACGCTCAGGGCCAGTTTCTTTATGCCTATCGCTGTGTGCTAGGCCCTCGCCAGGCAAGTGGCAGCCCGGGTTGTGTAGCCAACTACAGCTTTTGTACACTCAGCCTAGGTCTCCCCTAAGCCCAGGCCATCTCTTACATTTCTTCCTGTTGGATGTGGGTCTCACCAGTGACAGCAGTCTTGGCTTGACATGGCCTGAATCTGGGGGTCAGGCGTAACGGAATTAAGTTTGGAAACAGACCCATCTAGGTTTGAATTGTTCTACCCCTTGATCTTGACTACCTGTACTCTATAAGCCTCAGATTTCCTTGTCTGAAAACTGGGAGACAAGCCTCAGGATGGTTGTAGGAAATGAGATCATGCATATTAAGACACTCAGCACTGGCACTGGGTTTCTTCCTATCAGTGAGTGCCATGGGCATGTTTGTGTTCTCCCTCTATCTACCAGGGGCCCCAAGAAGATCCCAAACTACTCCTACACAACTTGCAAAACGGAGGTCCCAGACACTGCGTGGTGCTCATGGCTGCAGCTGGGCACTTTGCTGGAGCCATTTTCCAAGGGTGAGAGGGTGCTGCCTGGGGTATAAGGATGCAGTGGGTCCTATTAGCCTGGGCGAATGGGCCAGTTGCCAGCACTGGGTCTGTGTTGTCTACAGAAGAAACGTGGTGACCCACAAAACCTTTCACCGCTACACAGTGCGGGCCAAGCGGGGCACAGCCCAGGGAATTCGGGATGCCCGGGGTGGGGCTTCTCGCTCTGCCGGAGCCAACCTGAGGCGCTATAATGAAGCCACATTATACAAGGTGAGTTAGGCGTCACAGATCTGGTGGTCTGCGCCTCTCCTTTTGTCCCCTTTCATCAAATGTTACAGTGGGGAGCTTGACGCCTGTATCCTCTGGTCTTCATTATTTCTGGGAAGGTGAAGGTAGACTAGGGAGGGCTCCCCAGGAGTCTTCATCCTCTCATTCTTCTTCCCCTCTACTGTCTTGTGCGTCCCATTCCTTACACGTCATCTGTGGGCCGGTGTTTTGGTTGGAGATTTAGAAATAGCACGTGAAGCTGCACAGGGCTGAGTTACTCTTTTCTCTAGGATGTTCGTGACCTGCTGGCAGGGCCAGTCTGGGCCAAAGCACTGGGGGAGGCTGGGACAATATTGCTGCGTGCTCCCCGCTCTGGCCGGTCCCTGTTCTTCGGAGGCCATGGGGCACCCCTGCAACGGGGGGATCCCCGACTTTGGGATATCCCCCTCGCTACCCGCAGACCCACCTTCCAAGAGCTACAGCATGTGCTCCATAAGCTGACCACCTTGCACGTCCATGGTGAGCTGCTGATCCAGGTCCTCAGACTCCCTAGACCTTTCTATACCTTCCAGCCCAGGCCTTGGGTTCTCATTGAGAGAGACCTGGGCTGGCTTCTGCTCAGCTCAACTTGAGAAACATCTTTTGTTTTATGACAGGAGAGGACCCCTGGGAGGCAGACAGGTTGGACTCACCTCAGACACACTGGAAGAAGAGAGAGGGGAAGAAGGCTACCGAGGCAGAAAGAAAGGTCTCCAGTGATGAAAATGAGGCACTTGGGCAGAATGAGGAATCTTCCAAACAGGGTTTGAGTCCCATCTGGCAGCTATCAACTCTCTCTGGGTGTCTGTCCCGGAAATGCAGTGTCAAATCTACTGTCGCTTCCCTCTTTATAATGAGCCCTACACAACACATAGTTCGTTATGATAAGGGGCACCTGGTAGCAATTACTGGGACTGGGTCAGGGACCTTTCCAGACTTCCTGTTCACTTTTGTTCACTGATGTATCTCAGTACTTAACATGAAATAGTACATGAAACAGATGCTTGTGTGGCACAAATCTCACGTATTTGCTTTCTTACCAGATGCTGTGGTTTGCAGCTAAGGCCTGCTTTCCCGGCCTCATACTCTTAGCCTTAATGGCTGTCATTGCCCCCATGCTCTCCCCTGTTGTGTACCATCCTAACGCGGCTCGAGGGGAGAGTCTAAGGATACTTGACCCTCCATAGCTCCTTCTGGGTCTTTCCCATCTGAGCTGAGCCTCATTTCTGCACGCAGTACTAATGGATACAGATCTCTGGTGACAAAATACAAATACTTCTTTTCATTTCAAGACAATCTGGATTCTTTTTATGTACATTCTTATACATCTGGGGCAGCCCACCAGTGTATTTCTTTAGGTGGACCAAACATGTCGTATTTTTCCCTAGGTTCAGGGTCGGAGGAAGAGGACAGCCCCCAGGTAGAGTTGGAACTAGTAGAGTTGACAGTGGGGACCCTGGATCTTCGTGAGTTTGAGGTATTGCCAAAGCGGAGGAGGAGGAAGAGGAATAAGGAGAGGAACCGAGACCTGAAAGCTGGGACGCACGTGACGCTTCCCCAGCAACCTCAAGGAGATGAAGCCTTCTCACAGTCTGCCCAGGCACACACGGCCCCTTTGGGGCCTTCCCTGGATGAGGCCAAGACCCCTGATCAGTCAGAGCTCTGGGACATGCTTCTAGCTGCTTGCCGAGCCGGAGACGTCGAGATGCTGAAACTCCAGCTAGCTGCTGGCCCCAGAGACCCTGGAGTTCTGTCTCTGCTCAGTGCCCCCTGGGGCTCCAGTGGCTTCACCCTCCTGCATGCAGCAGCTGCCGCTGGGAGAGGCTCAGTGGTTCGCCTGCTGCTGGAGGCAGGTGCCGACCCTACTGTGCAGTAAGTAGGGGTCTCCAAGCTGAGCCCTTTGGGGGTATAGAGAGGATCATCTGGAGGCTAACGTTGGTACTGGCTACTTGACAGAATTCCCCTTGATCTGTTTGGGTGAGGTTGGGAGATGCAAGAGGCAAGCTGAACCCATATTTGGGGCTCTTCGCACCTAGGGACTCCCGGGCCCGGCCACCATATACGGTTGCAGCTGACAGGTCAACGCGAAATGAGTTCCGAAGGTTCATGGAGAAGAATCCAGATGCTTACGATTACAGCAAGGCTCAGGTCAGCTGGAAAAGGAAGCAGCAGCACAGTAGGAAGGCAGCCTAGATCCAGGCTAAAATCTTTTCTACTTTGCTAGTTTTCTCAAGGTATGGGTCTTACCTTACACCTCCCCGGAAATCCTCCAGGTGCCAGGGCCGCTGACGCCCGAAATGGAGGCACGGCAGGCTATGCGGAAAAGGGAGCAGAAGGCTGCCCGGCGGCAACGGGAGGAACAGCAGCGGAAGCAGCGGGAGCAGGAGGAAAGGGAGCGAGAAGAGCAGCAGCGCTTTGTTGCCCTCAGTGATCGTGAGAAGGTGAGGCTCAAGCTGCTCTCTTCCACAGCCCTGATTTCCCGGATTTCCTTAGAGGTCTGACTGGTTCCCAGTGTGCAGCTGTCCCTTCTTGGGTACTCTGCCCACCACTGGGGCCTTGTCCTTAACAAGACTTCTCTTTCCCTCAGAGGGCTCTGGCTGCAGAGCGGCGGCTAGCTGCCCAGCTGGGCGTCCCCACCCTGCGGACCCCCGGCTCTGTGGACCTCAGTGCTCCGTAAGTGCAGGGGCAGGCGCGATGGCTAGGCTGGGGGTGGGCAAGCAGACTGAATGCTGCAGCGTACTCAGAAAGGCCATTGGGGGGACTGGAGATATTCTGGGAACCTTCTAGAGCCAAACCAGAAATGGCCAGAGGGATGGGTAGACCCTGGATTGGAGAGTTTCTGGGGTACCTGTTCAGCCATCTGTCTTCCTCTTGTCCAGACGCTGCTGGAGTTGTGGGACATCCCTCCAGGGCCTCACTCCCTTTCACTATCTCGACTTCTCTTTCTGCTCCACACGCTGCCTCCGGGACCACCGCTGCCAGGCCGCCAAGCCCTCTTCCTGATGTCTCACGGCTGCGCCTGGAGCCAGCTCGGCCCTGAGAGGCTGCATTCACACTAGCCCTAGGTTTCTTCTTTCCCGTGAAAGCGGAGTATTCGGAAGATTAGGAAGGACACTCAGGAACCCAGGCAAAGACAGGGCCACAGAGGAGTGTGGAGCTGGGACTGTCTCTGGAATTTTAATCACAATAAAGCTTGGCAAGGAAACTGCACTTGGACTAGCATTTGGGCCTTGTGGCCTTTGGTTCCTTGAGGTCATCGTGGCCAGCACCAAGGAATCCTGCCCACTCCGTGTCCCAGGTCCGAGGGTTACCTTTCTCTCAGTGCCCGCTTAACTCCATTGGTTCAGAGGCACCTTGTGTATCAGCTGAGAGGGAATAGATGTATGTCTTATGCAGGGTGCTGTTTAGGATGGGCCTATCCAGAAACTGGACTTGGGGCTGAGGTGGCACGTTTTCTAGCTCTAGCAGTGTGATTTTGTTGAGGGCTCCCCTAGAAAACAGCAGGGGTCTTGGCACGTAGAGCGTCTCTTGGGGCCCCCGCTTTGTCCAGTACCGGCCCAGGTTAAACCCATTGATCCAGACTTGGCCCTGGTAAAGAGAAGAGAGAGCGGAAAATAAAAGGGTCAGCTCTCAAGGGGGTAGAATCGTCCCCTTTTGGGGTTTTCTTTTTCTTTCTTTCTTTCTTCAAGATTGATTTATTTGAGAGTGAGAATGAGCGCGCACAGCGGGGAGAGGCAGAGGGAGAAAGAGAGAATCCCAAGCGTGGAACCTGACACGGGGGTTTGATCCCATGACCCTGAGATCACACCCTTAGCTGAAATCAAGAGTTGGATGCTCAACCAACTGAGCCACCCAGGCGCCCCTCCCTTTTGGGTTTCTAATCGGGAATAATTTCTGTTCCCCTCCTTCCATGGTACTCCTCTCATCACTCTGACCCACTGTCAGCAGTACCTTGGTCCATCCAGGTAGAGAGAGAAAAGTGTCCCCGCCTTCTCCTAAAATTGGAAACTTTGTGGAGTAGAAAGTGGGGCCAGAGGGAACTTGAGGATGTGACCTTTTCTTCAGCTGGAGGGGAAACCACCGCTTTACAAGCTTATCAATTTTCAGAGGGAACATCAGCCACCGGCTGAGGACCGTTTGCCCCAGAACTGGTGGCTCTAATAGGCCCTGCGAAGAAGGCAAATGAAAACTCATCATTCATTAAGCTCTTGTTTGTCCTCTATTAGGCCCCTACTTTTCCAGACGCTGCTGGAGTTGTGGGTCTCTGGTCAGTAAGACCAGAGGGAGTCTGGTCAGTAAGAGTCCGGAGGAGAAGCGGTGGGAAAAACCAACTTACCTTGAAGTCACTGCTGTTAGACCCGAAACTGAGCCTCCCCATGTTCTCCAGTAAGATGTCTAGTCTGGCCCCTTCTTTCCCCATCAAAAATAGTTGGTGTTTCATGTTTCGTTCCAGAACACCCTGAAACACCTGTAGATAAAGAGGAGCTGTGAGAGGAAGGCCTCAGCATCTAACTCACGGCCATGACAGAGGAAGCTACGTTAGCCCACGTATTTGGAGAGCAAAGAGAACACAGCCCATCTGTCAGTTACCCATGCATTCTGGAACCTTAGCCTCAGTTAAATTCTTCCTCATCCCAGCTTATCCGAGGCCCCCCTGCAAATGTGGGCAGACAGTGGGAAAAGGCAGATACAGGGAACTTAAGGCTAAAGGATGCTGGGGGGGAGAAGAGACAGGCTCACAAGGGTAGCCTAGAATTAGGTCCTTACCCCATCTACCATCACATAGGCACGGTCATGGACTCCATTGTTAGGCACCCAGAACTGTGTTGGCTCAGACACAGTATAGGTCAGATAGGTCCGGTATAGCACAAAGCCACGGTCCTGGGTATGGAAGAGGAAGTACTTAAGATGAACTGAGAGGTAAGAGAGGATTCTCTGGGGAAGGTGTGCGGGCAGAAGGAAACTTTGGCCATGGCTGTTGAGGAAAGCTGCCATGCCTGCTGGATGTGGGATTCTGCCTTACCTGTTTGACAGCCTCAAAGGACATTGGCAAGATTGAACTGATGGGCCCTTGGGGACACAGGAAGTCTAGGAAAGCCAGCAAATCCCCATCCTATTGGAAGAAGGGGAAGGTATTAGAATAAAAGGGAAGTTCCAGAATAGAGGGCAGGATAGGCTGGGCCATTTAGAGAACAAAGGGTAGGTAGGATCAGAAAAGATGAAGAAGAGCTTACCAGTTGCAGGGTCAAAGGTCCAAGCGTCATCTTGGGGCTGGGGGGAGGTAAAGGTCCCAGGGGAATTTCCTGGAACTGAGCCCAAATTCTCTCAGGAGCCATAGGAAAACCACAAAAACAACCCTTATTCCAAGACCCTAGCATAGGGTTCTCAACCTGGGGTCCAGGGAATGGTTTCAAGGGGTCATGAAGATCCTGTACTTTTGCACATGCTTATGTCTATCTTGCCAGGTAGTCCCATCTGCGTAGCTGGGAAACGGTTCTTTGGGCTCCGTGGCCCAGACAACCACCAGTGATTTATGGGATCCCATTACGAACAATTTAGGTACTCCCTTTCCCCAAATTAATAAGAGCCTTGGGCGCTTAATGAAGTGGTAGTGCACCTCACTGATGACGTTTCGAAGAGCAAAAAGCTTAGGTGTGGGGTCCCCTGCTTCAGATATTGGTGCATCGTAGTCATAGCTGGTAGTAATTGGAAGAAAGCGTCCCTTCTCATCAGCACCTGGGGTCAAATCGATTTCCTTAATTCAGTGTCTTTCAAATGATAAGCACTAAGCAAAGACATTCATGCAAAGAATTTTGCTGCCAGAGGGGGCAGTGGTGGCCACATCCAATTTCTAGACCTCCTAATCTACCCAGCCCTCAGATTCAAATTCCTTGATGCCTCCCTGACTCCATCCCAGGGACCCTGCGGACTCACCATTCCAGTATCCAAAGTTGGTGCCTCCGTGGAACATGTACCTGAAGTGGGGGAAGGTGGGGAGAAAGGCAAAAGCTGACCCACTGAATCGCTTTGATCCCCCAACACCCTGTTAATGGCTTCATGTTGGCCCCCATGTCTCCAGTTACATGTTCACACTGGCTCCCAGCTTCAGCATGCTTTCTAGGCCTTTGGTCACAGCCAAAACGGACCGTGTGGAGTGGTTCTGGCCCCAGTAATCCAGCCAGCCTGTGTAATACTCGGAGTTCACCTAAAATGTGGAGTGACAGCAGCTGTAAGCGGGATGGGAACTGAGCTCGACCCATTCCTACCCTGACTCCAGCTCTGACTGCCCTCCCCTCCAGCTCCTCACCAGTGGCCCATGGGGCTCATACTCCCGCAGTAGGCCAAAGATTTTGGTCATGTTGTCAGCTGCGGAAAGGAGGCAAAGATGAGAGATGAGCATAGAGGAGATGCCCAGTCCCCAGACTCCACTCCACCCCGGCTCAGGACACCTGGGCCAAAATCCACAGTGGTGTAGAGTCCCTGGAGGGAGCCACATTTGAGTCCTTCAGGCCCATCGGTGGTGAAGAGGAGGATTCTGTCTCCCAGCAGTGCACGGAAGAGCCCAGCCAGGTGCCGCATGTAGCTGAAGTCACAGGCCCTGTAGCTACCGTATTCATTCTCCACCTGCCAGGGAAAAGGAGGAGTGGAGGTCAGCTTCAGTGGAGGTTAGGACCCCTGGCACCGCCTTCCTCTTGCCCGGTCCCCTTGTACCTGAATGCTAATGATGTTGCCCCCATTATGGTAGAGCCATGGATATAACTTGGGCAGCAAGACCTTGAACCAGGAGTCCACTGCGGCAAGAAAGGCTAAAGGAAGAAGCGGTGGTCTGCTCATGAGGACACAACCACTTTTGCAGCCCCCACCCACAGCACCAAGGTCAGCAAGCTCAGTGCTGCCTGAACCCTGGGCTACAGTTTGTATCCCACTTGTCCACAAATGAGTCTGAACCCTGAGCACCTGTGAATTTGCATGGCAAGGACATCTGAGCTCAGGAAACCTTAAAAGCAGTGTTTATAAATTTAATTTTTACATTAAATTTTAATTTTTAAACGTAAGAAGAATGTTAGAGACGCCTGGTTGGCTCAGTCGGTTAAGCATCTGCCTTTGGCTCAGGTCTTGATCCCAGGGTCCTGGGATAGAGTCCCACATCATACCGCATCAGGCTCCTTGCTCAGCAGGGAGCCCGCTTCTCTCGCTGCCTGCCACTCCCCCTGCTTGTGAATGAGAGCGTTCTCTCTCTGACAAATACATAAAATCTTTAAAAAACAAACAAAAACATTGAATTCCTTTACATTTTGTGTTCTGTATAAGGGGTGTCCAGACTTAACTGTCTCCTTTAATCCAAGCATATATTAAATCTCATTCAACAAATATTTATGCATGCTTCCTGTGTACCAATGTTCTAGGTGTTAGGGATACAGAGTAGAACAAAATAGATAAAAATCTCTGCCCTTGTGAAATGTCCTTCCCAGTGAGGAGGGCAGACAATAAATAAATAGCTAAAATAGATAGTTTGTTAGTGCCAAGGAGAAAAAATAAAGCAGGGAAGAAGGATATAAAATCGTGGGGGAGCTTAAATTTTAGAGAATAGCCCAGGGCAGGCCTCATTTGCAGGAAGACGGTGGGAGCACTGCGTGCAAACACCTCAAAGGAGGACTGTGCCTGGTGGGTTTGAAAAACAGCAACGAGGCCAGCATGAACAATGAGGAAAAGAGCAGAGGTCAGGGAGATGACAGGGCCAACGAGGTAG
>NW_025334856.1:3300000-3483315 GCF_020171115.1 Neogale vison
GACTAGGGGCACAGTAGGTACTGTGAATAAAGGGCAGGCTATGAACCTTACGCCTGCCAACCACATATTGGATGTTCACCACCAGTGTTGATCCGCACATAGGTTCTGCGTCTTAAACGCTTCCAACACTGAGAGGGAAGTGTGCTTTAGGAGGGATTCACTGCAGTGTTACGTCTGTTAAAGAAGGATGCGTTTGGGACTGACTCTGTGGTAACCGCATTAGGCGCACATAGCTTTCCAGTCTCAGACGTCTAACCGTTAGACTATAGGAAGTTCTGTTTAAGGGAAACTCCTTCAGGCGGAATGTCACTTCTCACAGTGTCTTTGCAGTGGAGAAAAGAAGATAGAACAAGGACGGACAGAGAGAACGATGCAAACCGTGATTGAAGTACAGGGTAAGCCTCGTAGGCCTCTATTATGCATACTGGTAGTTCAACACCGGAGATGTTCCACAGTGTCTACCTTTCTCAAAACACTTCCAGTATATGAGGGAACTCTGCTACATTAAGTTCTCACGACAGAGATGCGTCTGTGCTCAGTTGGAAAGTGTAGGACGTGTCTGGGTAGCAACCAGTAAGTGTCTGATACAAGCCGCTAAGAGGGGATGCGGAGGAAGGTATCTGCTCAGGGAAGCTACTTCAGGTGCGTACTCATTCATAACAGTGTCTCTCCTTTGAGGATGAAGATAGAACAGGGAACGACTACGGGCACATTAGGTACTGTGAGTAAAGGGCATGATAAGGCGCTTAAGCCTGCCAAACACATATTGGATGTTCACCACCAGTGCAGATCGGCACTTAGTTTCTGCGTCGAAAACGCTTCCTACACTGAGAGGGAAGTGTGCTTTAGGAGGGATTCACTGCAGTGTTACGTCTGTTAAAGAAGGATGCTTTTGGGACTGACTCGGTGGTAACCGCATTAGGCGCACATAGCTTTCCAGTCTCAGACGTCTAACCGTTAGACTATAGGAAGTTCTGTTTAAGGGAAACTCCTTCATGCGGAATGTCACTTCTCACAGTGTCTTTGCAGTGGAGAAAAGAAGATAGAACAAGGACGGACAGAGAGAACGATGCAAACCGTTATTGAAGTACAGGGTAAGCCTCGTAGGCCTCTATTATGCATACTGGTAGTTCAACACCGGAGATGTTCCACAGTGTCTACCTCTTCTCAAAACACTTCCAGTATATGAGGGAACTCTGCTACATTAAGTTCTCACGACAGAGATGCGTCTGTGCTCAGTTGGAAAGTGTAGGACGTGTCTGGGTAGCAACCAGTAAGTGTCTGATACAAGCCGCTAAGAGGGGATGCGGAGGAAGGTATCTGCTCAGGGAAGCTACTTCAGGTGCGTACTCATTCATAACAGTGTCTCTCCTTTGAGGATGTAGATAGAACAGGGAACGACTACGGGCACATTAGGTACTGTGAGTAAAGGGCATGCTAAGGCGCCTAAGCCTGCCAAACACATATTGGATGTTCACCAGCAGTGCAGATCCGCACTTAGTTTCTGCGTCGAAAACGCTTCCTACACTGAGAGGGAAGTGTGCTTTAGGAGGGATTCACTGCAGTGTTACCTCTGTTAAAGAAGGAAGCTTTTGGGACTGACTCTGTGGTAACCCCAATAGGCGCACATAGCTTTCCAGTCTCAGCCGTCTATCCGTTGGACTATAGCAAGTTCTGTTTAAGGGAAACTCCTTCATGCGGAATGTCACTTCTCACAGTGTCTTTCCAGTGGAGGAAAGAAGATAGAACAACGACGGACAGAGAGAACGTTGCAACCCGTGAGTGAAGTACAGGGTAAGGCACCTAAGCCTCTATGATGCATACTGGATGTTCAACACCTGGGATTTTCCACAATGTCTACCACTTCTCAAAACACTTCCAATATAGGAGGGAACTGTGCTACCGTAAGTTCTAATGACAGGGATGCATCTGTGCAAGGTTGAAAACTCGAGGATGTGTCTGGGTAGCAAACGTGAAGTGTTTCATAAAGGAACCTTAGACTGGATGCGTAGGAGGTATCTGCTCAGGGAAGCTACTTCAGTTTTGTACTCATTCATAACAGTGCTTCTCCTTGGAGGAATGAAGGAAGAACACGGACGGACTAGGGGCACAGTAGGTACTGTGAATAACGGGCAGGCTATGAACCTTACGCCTGCCAACCACATATTGGATGTTCACCACCAGTGTTGATCCGCACATAGGTTCTGCGTCTAAAACGCTTCCAACACTGAGAGGGAAGTGTGCTTTAGGAGGGATTCACTGCAGTGTTACGTCTTTTAAAGAAGAATGCTTTTGGGACTGACTCTGTGGTAACCGCATTAGGCGCACATAGCTTTCCAGTCTCAGACGTCTAACCGTTAGACTATAGGAAGTTCTGTTTAAGGGAAACTCCTTCATGCGGAATGTCACTTCTCACAGTGTCTATGCTGTGGAGAAAAGAAGATAGAACAAGGACGGACAGAGAGAACGATGCAAACCGTGATTGAAGTACAGGGTAAGCCTCGTAGGCCTCTATTATGCATACTGGTAGTTCAACACCGGAGATGTTCCACAGTGTCTACCTCTTCTCAAAACACTTCCAGTATATGAGGGAACTCTGCTACATTAAGTTCTCACGACAGAGATGCGTCTGTGCTCAGTTGGAAAGTGTAGGACGTGTCTGGGTAGCAACCAGTAAGTGTCTGATACAAGCCGCTAAGAGGGGATGCGGAGGAAGGTATCTGCTCAGGGAAGCTACTTCAGGTGCGTACTCATTCATAACAGTGTCTCTCCTTTGAGGATGAAGATAGAACAGGGAACGACTACGGGCACATTAGGTACTGTGAGTAAAGGGCATGCTAAGGCGCTTAAGCCTGCCAACCACATATTGGATGTTCTCCACCAGTGCAGATCCGCACTTAGTTTCTGCGTCGAAAACGCTTCCTACACTGAGAGGGAAGTGTGCTTTAGGAGGGATTCACTGCAGTGTTACGTCTGTTAAAGAAGGAAGCTTTTGGGACTGACTCTGTGGTAACCCCAATAGGCGCACATAGCTTTCCAGTCTCAGCCGTCTATCCGTTGGACTATAGCAAGTTCTGTTTAAGGGAAACTGCTTCATGCGGAATGTCACTTCTCACAGTGTCTTTCCAGTGGAGGAAAGAAGATAGAACAACGACGGACAGAGAGAACGTTGCAACCCGTGAGTGAAGTACAGGGTAAGGCACCTAAGCCTCTATGATGCATACTGGATGTTCAACACCTGGGATTTTCCACAATGTCTACCACTTCTCAAAACACTTCCAATATAGGAGGGAACTGTGCTACCGTAAGTTCTAATGACAGGGATGCATCTGTGCAAGTTTGAAAACTCGAGGATGTGTCTGGGTAGCAAACATGAAGTGTCTCATAAAGGCACCTTAGACTGGATGCGTAGGAGGTATCTGCTCAGGGAAGCTACTTCAGTTTTGTACTCATTCATAACAGTGCTTCCTCTTGGAGGAATGAAGGAAGAACTCGGACGGACTAGCGGCACAGTAGGTACTGTGAATAAAGGGCAGGCTATGAACCTTACGCCTGCCAACTACATATTGGATGTTCACCACCAGTGTTGATCCGCACATAGGTTCTGCGTCTAAAACGCTTCCAACACTGAGAGGGAAGTGTGCTTTAGGAGGGATTCACTGCAGTGTTACGTCTGTTAAAGAAGGATGCTTTTGGGACTGACTCTGTGGTAACCGCATTAGGCGCACTTAGCTTTCCAGTCTCAGACGTCTAACCGTTAGACTATATAAGTTCTGTTTAAGGGAAACTACTTCATGCGGAATGTCACTTCTCACAGTGTCTTTGCAGTGGAGAAAAGAAGATAGAACAAAGACGGACAGAGAGAACGATGCAAACCGTGATTGAAGTACAGGGTAAGCCTCGTAGGCCTCTATTATGCATACTGGTAGTTCAACACCGGAGATGTTCCACAGTGTCTACCTCTTCTCAAAACACTTCCAGTATATGGGGGAACTCTGCTACATTAAGTTCTCACGACAGAGATGCGTCTGTGCTCAGTTGGAAAGTGTAGGACGTGTCTGGGTAGCAACCAGTAAGTGTCTGATACAAGCCGCTAAGAGGGGATGCGGAGGAAGGTATCTGCTCAGGGAAGCTACTTCAGGTGCGTACTCATTCATAACAGTGTCTCTCCTTTGAGGATGTAGATAGAACAGGGAACGACTACGGGCACATTAGGTACTGTGAGTAAAGGGCATGCTAAGGCGCTTAAGCCTGCCAAACACATATTAGATGTTCTCCACCAGTGCAGATCCGCACTTAGTTTCTGCGTCGAAAACGCTTCCTACACTGAGAGGGAAGTGTGCTTTAGGAGGGATTCACTGCAGTGTTACCTCTGTTAAAGAAGGAAGCTTTTGGGACTGACTCTGTGGTAACCCCAATAGGCGCACGTAGCTTTCCAGTCTCAGCCGTCTATCCGTTGGACTATAGCAAGTTCTGTTTAAGGGAAACTCCTTCATGCGGAATGTCACTTCTCACAGTGTCTTTCCAGTGGAGGAAAGAAGATAGAACAACGACGGACAGAGAGAACGTTGCAACCCGTGAGTGAAGTACAGGGTAAGGCACCTAAGCCTCTATGATGCATACTGGATGTTCAACACCTGGGATTTTCCACAATGTCTACCACTTCTCAAAACACTTCCAATATAGGAGGGAACTGTGCTACCGTAAGTTCTAATGACAGGGATGCATCTGTGCAAGTTTGAAAACTCGAGGATGTGTCTGGGTAGCAAACATGAAGTGTCTCATAAAGGCACCTTAGACTGGATGCGTAGGAGGTATCTGCTCAGGGAAGCTACTTCAGTTTTGTACTCATTCATAACAGTGCTTCTCCTTGGAGGAATGAAGGAAGAACACGGACGGACTAGGGGCACAGTAGGTACTGTGAATAAAGGGCAGGCTATGAACCTTACGCCTGCCAACCACATATTGGATGTTCACCACCAGTGTTGATCCGCACATAGGTTCTGCGTCTAAAACGCTTCCAACACTGAGAGGGAAGTGTGCTTTAGGAGGGATTCACTGCAGTGTTACGTCTGTTAAAGAAGGATGCTTTTGGGACTGACTCTGTGGTAACCGCATTAGGCGCACATAGCTTTCCAGTCTCAGACGTCTAACCGTTAGACTATAGGAAGTTCTGTTTAAGGGAAACTCCTTCATGCGGAATGTCACTTCTCACAGTGTCTTTGCAGTGGAGAAAAGAAGATAGAACAAGGACGGACAGAGAGAACGATGCAAACCCTGATTGAAGTACAGGGTAAGCCTCGTAGGCCTCTATTATGCATACTGGTAGTTCAACACCGGAGATGTTCCACAGTGTCTACCTCTTCTCAAAACACTTCCAGAATATGAGGGAACTCTGCTACATTAAGTTCTCACGACAGAGATGCGTCTGTGCTCAGTTGGAATGTATAGGACGTGTCTGGGTAGCAACCATAAGTGTCTGATACAAGCCGCTAAGAGGGGATGCGGAGGAAGGTATCTGCTCAGGGAAGCTACTTCAGGTTCGTACTCATTCATAACAGTGTCTCTCCTTTGAGGATGTAGATAGAACAGGGAACGACTACGGGCACATTAGGTACTGTGAGTAAAGGGCATGCTAAGGCGCTTAAGCCTGCCAAACACATATTGGATGTTCTCCACCAGTGCAGATCCGCACTTAGTTTCTGCGTCGAAAACGCTTCCTACACTGAGAGGGAAGTGTACTTTAGGAGGGATTCACTGCAGTGTTACCTCTGTTAAAGAAGGAAGCTTTTGGGACTGACTCTGTGGTAACCCCAATAGGCGCACATAGCTTTCCAGTCTCAGCCGTCTATCCGTTGGACTATAGCAAGTTCTGTTTAAGGGAAACTCCTTCATGCGGAATGTCACTTCTCACAGTGTCTTTCCAGTGGAGGAAAGAAGATAGAACAACGACGGACAGAGAGAACGTTGCAACCCGTGAGTGAAGTACAGGGTAAGGCACCTAAGCCTCTATGATGCATACTGGATGTTCAACACCTGGGATTTTCCACAATGTCTACCACTTCTCAAAACACTTCCAATATAGGAGGGAACTGTGCTACCGTAAGTTCTAATGACAGGGATGCATCTGTGCAAGTTTGAAAACTCGAGGATGTGTCTGGGTAGCAAACATGAAGTGTCTCATAAAGGCACCTTAGACTGGATGCGTAGGAAGTATCTGCTCAGGGAAGCTACTTCAGTTTTGTACTCATTCATAACAGTGCTTCTCCTTGGAGGAATGAAGGAAGAACACGGACGGACTAGCGGCACAGTAGGTACTGTGAATAAAGGGCAGGCTATGAACCTTACGCCTGCCAACTACATATTGGATGTTCACCACCAGTGTTGATCCGCACATAGGTTCTGCGTCTAAAACGCTTCCAACACTGAGAAGGAAGTGTGCTTTAGGAGGGATTCACGGCAGTGTTACGTCTGTTAAAGAAGGATGCTTTTGGGACTGACTCTGTGGTAACCGCATTAGGCGCACTTAGCTTTCCAGTCTCAGACGTCTAACCGTTAGACTATATAAGTTCTGTTTAAGGGAAACTCCTTCATGCGGAATGTCACTTCTCACAGTGTCTTTGCAGTGGAGAAAAGAAGATAGAACAAGGACGGACAGAGAGAACGATGCAAACCGTGATTGAAGTACAGGGCAAGCCTCGTAGGCCTCTATTATGCATACTGGTAGTTCAACACCGGAGATGTTCCACAGTGTCTACCTCTTCTCAAAACACTTCCAGTATATGAGGGAACTCTGCTACATTAAGTTCTCACGACAGAGATGCGTCTGTGCTCAGTTGGAAAGTGTAGGACGTGTCTGGGTAGCAACCAGTAAGTGTCTGATACAAGCCGCTAAGAGGGGATGCGGAGGAAGGTATCTGCTCAGGGAAGCTACTTCAGGTGCGTACTCATTCATAACAGTGTCTCTCCTTTGAGGATGTAGATAGAACAGGGAACGACTACGGGCACATTAGGTACTGTGAGTAAAGGGCATGCTAAGGCGCTTAAGCCTGCCAAACACATATTAGATGTTCTCACCAGTGCAGATCCGCACTTAGTTTCTGCGTCGAAAACGCTTCCTACACTGAGAGGGAAGTGTGCTTTAGGAGGGATTCACTGCAGTGTTACGTCTGTTAAAGAAGGAAGCTTTTGGGACTGACTCTGTGGTAACCCCAATAGGCGCACATAGCTTTCCAGTCTCAGCCGTCTATCCGTTGGACTATAGCAAGTTCTGTTTAAGGGAAACTCCTTCATGCGGAATGTCACTTCTCACAGTGTCTTTCCAGTGGAGGAAAGAAGATAGAACAACGACGGACAGAGAGAACGTTGCAACCCGTGAGTGAAGTACAGGGTAAGGCACCTAAGCCTCTATGATGCATACTGGATGTTCAACACCTGGGATTTTCCACAATGTCTACCACTTCTCAAAACACTTCCAATATAGGAGGGAACTGTGCTACCGTAAGTTCTAATGACAGGGATGCATCTGTGCAAGTTTGAAAACTCGAGGATGTGTCTGGGTAGCAAACATGAAGTGTCTCATAAAGGCACCTTAGACTGGATGCGTAGGAGGTATCTGCTCAGGGAAGCTACTTCAGTTTTGTACTCATTCATAACAGTGCTTCTCCTTGGAGGAATGAAGGAAGAACACGGACGGACTAGGGGCACAGTAGGTACTGTGAATAAAGGGCAGGCTATGAACCTTACGCCTGCCAACCACATATTGGATGTTCACCACCAGTGTTGATCCGCACATAGGTTCTGCGTCTAAAACGCTTCCAACACTGAGAGGGAAGTGTGCTTTAGGAGGGATTCACTGCAGTGTTACGTCTGTTAAAGAAGGATGCTTTTGGGACTGACTCTGTGGTAACCGCATTAGGCGCACATAGCTTTCCAGTCTCAGACGTCTAACCGTTAGACTATAGGAAGTTCTGTTTAAGGGAAACTCCTTCATGCGGAATGTCACTTCTCACAGTGTCTTTGCAGTGGAGAAAAGAAGATAGAACAAGGACGGACAGAGAGAACGATGCAAACCCTGATTGAAGTACAGGGTAAGCCTCGTAGGCCTCTATTATGCATACTGGTAGTTCAACACCGGAGATGTTCCACAGTGTCTACCTCTTCTCAAAACACTTCCAGTATATGAGGGAACTCTGCTACATTAAGTTCTCACGACAGAGATGCGTCTGTGCTCAGTTGGAATGTATAGGACGTGTCTGGGTAGCAACCATAAGTGTCTGATACAAGCCGCTAAGAGGGGACGCGGAGGAAGGTATCTGCTCAGGGAAGCTACTTCAGGTGCGTACTCATTCATAACAGTGTCTCTCCTTTGAGGATGTAGATAGAACAGGGAACGACTATGGGCACATTAGGTACTGTGAGTAAAGGGCATGCTAAGGCGCTTAAGCCTGCCAAACACATATTGGATGTTCACCACCAGTGCAGATCCGCACTTAGTTTCTGCGTCGAAAACGCTTCCTACACTGAGAGGGAAGTGTGCTTTAGGAGGGATTCACTGCAGTGTTACCTCTGTTAAAGAAGGAAGCTTTTGGGACTGACTCTGTGGTAACCCCAATAGGCGCACATAGCTTTCCAGTCTCAGCCGTCTATCCGTTGGATTATAGCAAGTTCTGTTTAAGGGAAACTCCTTCATGCGGAATGTCACTTCTCACAGTGTCTTTGCAGTGGAGGAAAGAAGATAGAACAACGACGGACAGAGAGAACGTTGCAACCCGTGAGTGAAGTACAGGGTATGGCACCTAAGCCTCTATGATGCATACTGGATGTTCAACACCTGGGATTTTCCACAATGTCTACCACTTCTCAAAACACTTCCAATATAGGAGGGAACTGTGCTACCGTAAGTTCTAATGACAGGGATGCATCTGTGCAAGGTTGAAAACTCGAGGATGTGTCTGGGTAGCAAACATGAAGTGTCTCATAAAGGCACCTTAGACTGGATGCGTAGGAGGTATCTGCTCAGGGAAGCTACTTCAGTTTTGTACTCATTCATAACAGTGCTTCTCCTTGGAGGAATGAAGGAAGAACTCGGACGGACTAGCGGCACAGTAGGTACTGTGAATAAAGGGCAGGCTATGAACCTTACGCCTGCCAACCACATATTGGATGTTCACCACCAGTGTTGATCCGCACATAGGTTCTGCGTCTAAAACGCTTGCAACACTGAGAGGGAAGTGTGCTTTAGGAGGGATTCACTGCAGTGTTACGTCTGTTAAAGAAGGATGCTTTTGGGACTGACTCTGTGGTAACCGCATTAGGCGCACTTAGCTTTCCAGTCTCAGACGTCTAACCGTTAGACTATATAAGTTCTGTTTAAGGGAAACTCCTTCATGCGGTATGTCACTTCTCACAGTGTCTTTGCAGTGGAGAAAAGAAGATAGAACAAGGACGGACAGAGAGAACGATGCAAACCGTGATTGAAGTACAGGGTAAGCCTCGTAGGCCTCTATTATGCATACTGGTAGTTCAACACCGGAGATGTTCCACAGTGTCTACCTCTTCTCAAAACACTTCCAGTATATGAGGGACTCTGCTACATTAAGTTCTCACGACAGAGATGCGTCTGTGCTCAGTTGGAAAGTGTAGGACGTGTCTGGGTAGCAACCAGTAAGTGTCTGATACAAGCCGCTAAGAGGGGACGCGGAGGAAGGTATCTGCTCAGGGAAGCTACTTCAGGTGCGTACACATTCATAACAGTGTCTCTCCTTTGAGGATGTAGATAGAACAGGGAACGACTACGGGCACATTAGGTACTGTGAGTAAAGGGCATGCTAAGGCGCTTAAGCCTGCCAAACACATATTAGATGTTCTCACCAGTGCAGATCCGCACTTAGTTTCTGCGTCGAAAACGCTTCCTACACTGAGAGCGAAGTGTGCTTTAGGAGGGATTCACTGCAGTGTTACCTCTGTTAAAGAAGGAAGCTTTTGGGACTGACTCTGTGGTAACCCCAATAGGCGCACATAGCTTTCCAGTCTCAGCCGTCTATCCGTTGGACTATAGCAAGTTCTGTTTAAGGGAAACTCCTTCATGCGGAATGTCACTTCTCACAGTGTCTTTCCAGTGGAGGAAAGAAGATAGAACAACGACGGACAGAGAGAACGTTGCAACCCGTGAGTGAAGTACAGGGTAAGGCACCTAAGCCTCTATGATGCATACTGGATGTTCAACACCTGGGATTTTCCACAATGTCTACCACTTCTCAAAACACTTCCAATATAGGAGGGAACTGTGCTACCGTAAGTTCTAATGACAGGGATGCATCTGTGCAAGTTTGAAAACTCGAGGATGTGTCTGGGTAGCAAACATGAAGTGTCTCATAAAGGCACCTTAGACTGGATGCGTAGGAGGTATCTGCTCAGGGAAGCTACTTCAGTTTTGTACTCATTCATAACAGTGCTTCTCCTTGGAGGAATGAAGGAAGAACACGGACGGACTAGGGGCACAGTAGGTACTGTGAATAAAGGGCAGGCTATGAACCTTACGCCTGCCAACCACATATTGGATGTTCACCACCAGTGTTGATCCGCACATAGGTTCTGCGTCTAAAACGCTTCCAACACTGAGAGGGAAGTGTGCTTTAGGAGGGATTCACTGCAGTGTTACGTCTGTTAAAGAAGGATGCTTTTGGGACTGACTCTGTGGTAACCGCATTAGGCGCACATAGCTTTCCAGTCTCAGACGTCTAACCGTTAGACTATAGGAAGTTCTGTTTAAGGGAAACTCCTTCATGCGGAATGTCACTTCTCACAGTGTCTTTGCAGTGGAGAAAAGAAGATAGAACAAGGACGGACAGAGAGAACGATGCAAACCCTGATTGAAGTACAGGGTAAGCCTCGTAGGCCTCTATTATGCATACTGGTAGTTCAACACCGGAGATGTTCCACAGTGTCTACCTCTTCTCAAAACACTTCCAGAATATGAGGGAACTCTGCTACATTAAGTTCTCACGACAGAGATGCGTCTGTGCTCAGTTGGAATGTATAGGACGTGTCTGGGTAGCAACCATAAGTGTCTGATACAAGCCGCTAAGAGGGGACGCGGAGGAAGGTATCTGCTCAGGGAAGCTACTTCAGGTGCGTACTCATTCATAACAGTGTCTCTCCTTTGAGGATGTAGATAGAACAGGGAACGACTACGGGCACATTAGGTACTGTGAGTAAAGGGCATGCTAAGGCGCTTAAGCCTGCCAAACACATATTGGATGTTCTCCACCAGTGCAGATCCGCACTTAGTTTCTGCGTCGAAAACGCTTCCTACACTGAGAGGGAAGTGTGCTTTAGGAGGGATTCACTGCAGTGTTACGTCTGTTAAAGAAGGAAGCTTTTGGGACTGACTCTGTGGTAACCCCAATAGGCGCACATAGCTTTCCAGTCTCAGCCGTCTATCCGTTGGACTATAGCAAGTTCTGTTTAAGGGAAACTCCTTCATGCGGAATGTCACTTCTCACAGTGTCTTTGCAGTGGAGGAAAGAAGATAGAACAACGACGGACAGAGAGAACGTTGCAACCCGTGAGTGAAGTACAGGGTAAGGCACCTAAGCCTCTATGATGCATACTGGATGTTCAACACCTGGGATTTTCCACAATGTCTACCACTTCTCAAAACACTTCCAATATAGGAGGGAACTGTGCTACCGTAAGTTCTAATGACAGGGATGCATCTGTGCAAGTTTGAAAACTCGAGGATGTGTCTGGGTAGCAAACATGAAGTGTCTCATAAAGGCACCTTAGACTGGATGCGTAGGAGGTATCTGCTCAGGGAAGCTACTTCAGTTTTGTACTCATTCATAACAGTGCTTCTCCTTGGAGGAATGAAGGAAGAACACGGACGGACTAGCGGCACAGTAGGTACTGTGAATAAAGGGCAGGCTATGAACCTTACGCCTGCCAACTACATATTGGATGTTCACCACCAGTGTTGATCCGCACATAGGTTCTGCGTCTAAAACGCTTCCAACACTGAGAGGGAAGTGTGCTTTAGGAGGGATTCACTGCAGTGTTACGTCTGTTAAAGAAGGATGCTTTTGGGACTGACTCTGTGGTAACCGCATTAGGCGCACTTAGCTTTCCAGTCTCAGACGTCTAACCGTTAGACTATATAAGTTCTGTTTAAGGGAAACTCCTTCATGCGGAATGTCACTTCTCACAGTGTCTTTGCAGTGGAGAAAAGAAGATAGAACAAGGACGGACAGAGAGAACGATGCAAACCGTGATTGAAGTACAGGGTAAGCCTCGTAGGCCTCTATTATGCATACTGGTAGTTCAACACCGGAGATGTTCCACAGTGTCTACCTCTTCTCAAAACACTTCCAGTATATGAGGGAACTCTGCTACATTAAGTTCTCACGACAGAGATGCTTCTGTGCTCAGTTGGAATGTATAGGACGTGTCTGGGTAGCAACCATAAGTGTCTGATACAAGCCGCTAAGAGGGGACGCGGAGGAAGGTATCTGCTCAGGGAAGCTACTTCAGGTGCGTACTCATTCATAACAGTGTCTCTCCTTTGAGGATGTAGATAGAACAGGGAACGACTACGGGCACATTAGGTACTGTGAGTAAAGGGCATGGTAAGGCGCTTAAGCCTGCCAAACACATATTGGATGTTCTCCACCAGTGCAGATCCGCACTTAGTTTCTGCGTCGAAAACGCTTCCTACACTGAGAGGGAAGTGTGCTTTAGGAGGGATTCACTGCAGTGTTACCTCTGTTAAAGAAGGAAGCTTTTGGGACTGACTCTGTGGTAACCCCAATAGGCGCACATAGCTTTCCAGTCTCAGCCGTCTATCCGTTGGACTATAGCAAGTACTGTTTAGGGAAACTCCTTCTTGCGGAATGTCACTTCTCACAGTGTCTTTGCAGTGGAGGAAAGAAGATAGAACAACGACGGACAGAGAGAACGTTGCAACCCGTGAGTGAAGTACAGGGTAAGGCACCTAAGCCTCTATGATGCATACTGGATGTTCAACACCTGGGATTTTCCACAATGTCTACCACTTCTCAAAACACTTCCAATATAGGAGGGAACTGTGCTACCGTAAGTTCTAATGACAGGGATGCATCTGTGCAAGTTTGAAAACTCGAGGATGTGTCTGGGTAGCAAACATGAAGTGTCTCATAAAGGCACCTTAGACTGGATGCGTAGGAGGTATCTGCTCAGGGAAGCTACTTCAGTTTTGTACTCATTCATAACAGTGCTTCTCCTTGGAGGAATGAAGGAAGAACACGGACGGACTAGGGGCACAGTAGGTACTGTGAATAAAGGGCAGGCTATGAACCTTACGCCTGCCAACCACATATTGGATGTTCACCACCAGTGTTGATCCGCACATAGGTTCTGCGTCTAAAACGCTTCCAACACTGAGAGGGAAGTGTGCTTTAGGAGGGATTCACTGCAGTGTTACGTCTGTTAAAGAAGGATGCTTTTGGGACTGACTCTGTGGTAACCGCATTAGGCGCACATAGCTTTCCAGTCTCAGACGTCTAACCGTTAGACTATAGGAAGTTCTGTTTAAGGGAAACTCCTTCATGCGGAATGTCACTTCTCACAGTGTCTTTGCAGTGGAGAAAAGAAGATAGAACAAGGACGGACAGAGAGAACGATGCAAACCCTGATTGAAGTACAGGGTAAGCCTCGTAGGCCTCTATTATGCATACTGGTAGTTCAACACCGGAGATGTTCCACAGTGTCTACCTCTTCTCAAAACACTTCCAGTATATGAGGGAACTCTGCTACATTAAGTTCTCACGACAGAGATGCGTCTGTGCTCAGTTGGAATGTATAGGACGTGTCTGGGTAGCAACCATAAGTGTCTGATACAAGCCGCTAAGAGGGGATGCGGAGGAAGGTATCTGCTCAGGGAAGCTACTTCAGGTGCGTACTCATTCATAACAGTATCTCTCCTTTGAGGATGTAGATAGAACAGGGAACGACTACGGGCACATTAGGTACTGTGATTAAAGGGCATGCTAAGGCGCTTAAGCCTGCCAAACACATATTGGATGTTCTCCACCAGTGCAGATCCGCACTTAGTTTCTGCGTCGAAAACGCTTCCTACACTGAGAGGGAAGTGTGCTTTAGGAGGGATTCACTGCAGTGTTACGTCTGTTAAAGAAGGAAGCTTTTGGGACCGACTCTGTGGTAACCCCAATAGGCGCACATAGCTTTCCAGTCTCAGCCGTCTATCCGTTGGACTATAGCAAGTTCTGTTTAAGGGAAACTCCTTCATGCGGAATGTCACTTCTCACAGTGTCTTTGCAGTGGAGGAAAGAAGATAGAACAACGACGGACAGAGAGAACGTTGCAACCCGTGAGTGAAGTACAGGGTAAGGCACCTAAGCCTCTATGATGCATACTGGATGTTCAACACCTGGGATTTTCCACAATGTCTACCACTTCTCAAAACACTTCCAATATAGGAGGGAACTGTGCTACCGTAAGTTCTAATGACAGGGATGCATCTGTGCAAGTTTGAAAACTCGAGGATGTGTCTGGGTAGCAAACATGAAGTGTCTCATAAAGGCACCTTAGACTGGATGCGTAGGAGGTATCTGCTCAGGGAAGCTACTTCAGTTTTGTACTCATTCATAACAGTGCTTCTCCTTGGAGGAATGAAGGAAGAACACGGACGGACTAGCGGCACAGTAGGTACTGTGAATAAAGGGCAGGCTATGAACCTTACGCCTGCCAACTACATATTGGATGTTCACCACCAGTGTTGATCCGCACATAGGTTCTGCGTCTAAAACGCTTCCAACACTGAGAGGGAAGTGTGCTTTAGGAGGGATTCACTGCAGTGTTACGTCTGTTAAAGAAGGATGCTTTTGGGACTGACTCTGTGGTAACCGCATTAGGCGCACATAGCTTTCCAGTCTCAGACGTCTAACCGTTAGACTATATAAGTTCTGTTTAAGGGAAACTCCTTCATGCGGAATGTCACTTCTCACAGTGTCTTTGCAGTGGAGAAAAGAAGATAGAACAAGGACGGACAGAGAGAACGATGCAAACCGTGATTGAAGTACAGGGTAAGCCTCGTAGGCCTCTATTATGCATACTGGTAGTTCAACACCGGAGATGTTCCACAGTGTCTACCTCTTCTCAAAACACTTCCAGTATATGAGGGAACTCTGCTACATTAAGTTCTCACGACAGAGATGCGTCTGTGCTCAGTTGGAAAGTGTAGGACGTGTCTGGGTAGCAATCAGTAAGTGTCTGATACAAGCCGCTAAGAGGGGATGCGGAGGAAGGTATCTGCTCAGGGAAGCTACTTCAGGTGCGTACTCATTCATAACAGTGTCTCTCCTTTGAGGATGTAGATAGAACAGGGAACGACTACGGGCACATTAGGTACTGTGAGTAAAGGGCATGCTAAGGCGCTTAAGCCTGCCAAACACATATTAGATGTTCTCACCAGTGCAGATCCGCACTTAGTTTCTGCGTCGAAAACGCTTCCTACACTGAGAGGGAAGTGTGCTTTAGGAGGGATTCACTGCAGTGTTACCTCTGTTAAAGAAGGAAGCTTTTGGGACTGACTCTGTGGTAACCCCAATAGGCGCACATAGCTTTCCAGTCTCAGCCGTCTATCCGTTGGACTATAGCAAGTTCTGTTTAAGGGAAACTCCTTCATGCGGAATGTCACATCTCACAGTGTCTTTCCAGTGGAGGAAAGAAGATAGAACAACGACGGACAGAGAGAACGTTGCAAGCCGTGAGTGAAGTACAGGGTAAGGCACCTAAGCCTCTATGATGCATACTGGATGTTCAACACCTGGGATTTTCCACAATGTCTACCACTTCTCAAAACACTTCCAATATAGGAGGGAACTGTGCTACCGTAAGTTCTAATGACAGGGATGCATCTGTGCAAGTTTGATAACTCGAGGATGTGTCTGGGTAGCAAACATGAAGTGTCTCATAAAGGCACCTTAGACTGGATGCGTAGGAGGTATCTGCTCAGGGAAGCTACTTCAGTTTTGTACTCATTCATAACAGTGCTTCTCCTTGGAGGAATGAAGGAAGAACACGGACGGACTAGGGGCACAGTAGGTACTGTGAATAAAGGGCAGGCTATGAACCTTACGCCTGCCAACCACATATTGGATGTTCACCACCAGTGTTGATCCGCACATAGGTTCTGCGTCTAAAACGCTTCCAACACTGAGAGGGAAGTGTGCTTTAGGAGGGATTCACTGCAGTGTTACGTCTGTTAAAGAAGGATGCTTTTGGGACTGACTCTGTGGTAACCGCATTAGGCGCACATAGCTTTCAAGTCTCAGACGTCTAACAGTTAGACTATAGGAAGTTCTGTTTAAGGGAAACTCCTTCATGCGGAATGTCACTTCTCACAGTGTCTTTGCAGTGGAGAAAAGAAGATAGAACAAGGACGGACAGAGAGAACGATGCAAACCCTGATTGAAGTACAGGGTAAGCCTCGTAGGCCTCTATTATGCATACTGTTAGTTCAACACCGGAGATGTTCCACAGTGTCTACCTCTTCTCAAAACACTTCCAGTATATGAGGGAACTCTGCTACATTAAGTTCTCACGAAAGAGATGCGTCTGTGCTCAGTTGGAATGTATAGGACGTGTCTGGGTAGCAACCATAAGTGTCTGATACAAGCCGCTAAGAGGGGATGCGGAGGAAGGTATCTGCTCAGGGAAGCTACTTCAGGTGCGTACTCATTCATAACAGTATCTCTCCTTTGAGGATGTAGATAGAACAGGGAACGACTATGGGCACATTAGGTACTGTGAGTAAAGGGCATGCTAAGGCGCTTAAGCCTGCCAAACACATATTGGATGTTCTCCACCAGTGCAGATCCGCACTTAGTTTCTGCGTCGAAAACGCTTCCTACACTGAGAGGGAAGTGTGCTTTAGGAGGGATTCACTGCAGTGTTACGTCTGTTAAAAAAGGAAGCTTTTGGGACTGACTCTGTGGTAACCCCAATAGGCGCACATAGCTTTCCAGTCTCAGCCGTCTATCCGTTGGACTATAGCAAGTTCTGTTTAAGGGAAACTCCTTCATGCGGAATGTCACTTCTCACAGTGTCTTTCCAGTGGAGGAAAGAAGATAGAACAACGACGGACAGAGAGAACGTTGCAACCCGTGAGTGAAGTACAGGGTAAGGCACCTAAGCCTCTATGATGCATACTGGACGTTCAACACCTGGGATTTTCCACAATGTCTACCACTTCTCAAAACACTTCCAATATAGGAGGGAACTGTGCTACCGTAAGTTCTAATGACAGGGATGCATCTGTGCAAGTTTGAAAACTCGAGGATGTGTCTGGGTAGCAAACATGAAGTGTCTCATAAAGGCACCTTAGACTGGATGCGTAGGAGGTATCTGCTCAGGGAAGCTACTTCAGTTTTGTACTCATTCATAACAGTGCTTCTCCTTGGAGGAATGAAGGAAGAACACGGACGGACTAGGGGCACAGTAGGTACTGTGAATAAAGGGCAGGCTATGAACCTTACGCCTGCCAACCACATATTGGATGTTCACCACCAGTGTTGATCCGCACATAGGTTCTGCGTCTAAAACGCTTCCAACACTGAGAGGGAAGTGTGCTTTAGGAGGGATTCACTGCAGTGTTACGTCTGTTAAAGAAGGATGCTTTTGGGACTGACTCTGTGGTAACCGCATTAGGCGCACTTAGCTTTCCAGTCTCAGACGTCTAACCGTTAGACTATATAAGTTCTGTTTAAGGGAAACTCCTTCATGCGGAATGTCACTTCTCACAGTGTCTTTGCAGTGGAGAAAAGAAGATAGAACAAGGACGGACAGAGAGAACGATGCAAACCCTGATTGAAGTACAGGGTAAGCCTCGTAGGCCTCTATTATGCATACTGGTAGTTCAACACCGGAGATGTTCCACAGTGTCTACCTCTTCTCAAAACACTTCCAGTATATGAGGGAACTCTGCTACATTAAGTTCTCACGACAGAGATGCGTCTGTGCTCAGTTGGAATGTATAGGACGTGTCTGGGTAGCAACCATAAGTGTCTGATACAAGCCGCTAAGAGGGGACGCGGAGGAAGGTATCTGCTCAGGGAAGCTACTTCAGGTGCGTACTCATTCATAACAGTGTCTCTCCTTTGAGGATGTAGATAGAACAGGGAACGACTACGGGCACATTAGGTACTGTGAGTAAAGGGCATGCTAAGGCGCTTAAGCCTGCCAAACACATATTGGATGTTCTCCACCAGTGCAGATCCGCACTTAGTTTCTGCGTCGAAAACGCTTCCTACACTGAGAGGGAAGTGTGCTTTAGGAGGGATTCACTGCAGTGTTACCTCTGTTAAAGAAGGAAGCTTTTGGGACTGACTCTGTGGTAACCCCAATAGGCGCACATAGCTTTCCAGTCTCAGCCGTCTATCCGTTGGACTATAGCAAGTACTGTTTAGGGAAACTCCTTCTTGCGGAATGTCACTTCTCACAGTGTCTTTGCAGTGGAGGAAAGAAGATAGAACAACGACGGACAGAGAGAACGTTGCAACCCGTGAGTGAAGTACAGGGTAAGGCACCTAAGCCTCTATGATGCATACTGGATGTTCAACACCTGGGATTTTCCACAATGTCTACCACTTCTCAAAACACTTCCAATATAGGAGGGAACTGTGCTACCGTAAGTTCTAATGACAGGGATGCATCTGTGCAAGTTTGAAAACTCGAGGATGTGTCTGGGTAGCAAACATGAAGTGTCTCATAAAGGCACCTTAGACTGGATGCGTAGGAGGTATCTGCTCAGGGAAGCTACTTCAGTTTTGTACTCATTCATAACAGTGCTTCTCCTTGGAGGAATGAAGGAAGAACACGGACGGACTAGGGGCACAGTAGGTACTGTGAATAAAGGGCAGGCTATGAACCTTACGCCTGCCAACCACATATTGGATGTTCACCACCAGTGTTGATCCGCACATAGGTTCTGCGTCTAAAACGCTTCCAACACTGACAGGGAAGTGTGCTTTAGGAGGGATTCACTGCAGTGTTACATCTGTTAAAGAAGGATGCTTTTGGGACTGACTCTGTGGTAACCGCATTAGGCGCACATAGCTTTCCAGTCTCAGACGTCTAACCGTTAGACTATAGGAAGTTCTGTTTAAGGGAAACTCCTTCATGCGGAATGTCACTTCTCACAGTGTCTTTGCAGTGGAGAAAAGAAGATAGAACAAGGACGGACAGAGAGAACGATGCAAACCCTGATTGAAGTACAGGGTAAGCCTCGTAGGCCTCTATTATGCATACTGGTAGTTCAACACCGGAGATGTTCCACAGTGTCTACCTCTTCTCAAAACACTTCCAGTATATGAGGGAACTCTGCTACATTAAGTTCTCACGACAGAGATGCGTCTGTGCTCAGTTGGAATGTATAGGACGTGTCTGGGTAGCAACCATAAGTGTCTGATACAAGCCGCTAAGAGGGGATGCGGAGGAAGGTATCTGCTCAGGGAAGCTACTTCAGGTGCGTACTCATTCATAACAGTATCTCTCCTTTGAGGATGTAGATAGAACAGGGAACGACTACGGGCACATTAGGTACTGTGATTAAAGGGCATGCTAAGGCGCTTAAGCCTGCCAAACACATATTGGATGTTCTCCACCAGTGCAGATCCGCACTTAGTTTCTGCGTCGAAAACGCTTCCTACACTGAGAGGGAAGTGTGCTTTAGGAGGGATTCACTGCAGTGTTACGTCTGTTAAAGAAGGAAGCTTTTGGGACCGACTCTGTGGTAACCCCAATAGGCGCACATAGCTTTCCAGTCTCAGCCGTCTATCCGTTGGACTATAGCAAGTTCTGTTTAAGGGAAACTCCTTCATGCGGAATGTCACTTCTCACAGTGTCTTTGCAGTGGAGGAAAGAAGATAGAACAACGACGGACAGAGAGAACGTTGCAACCCGTGAGTGAAGTACAGGGTAAGGCACCTAAGCCTCTATGATGCATACTGGATGTTCAACACCTGGGATTTTCCACAATGTCTACCACTTCTCAAAACACTTCCAATATAGGAGGGAACTGTGCTACCGTAAGTTCTAATGACAGGGATGCATCTGTGCAAGTTTGAAAACTCGAGGATGTGTCTGGGTAGCAAACATGAAGTGTCTCATAAAGGCACCTTAGACTGGATGCGTAGGAGGTATCTGCTCAGGGAAGCTACTTCAGTTTTGTACTCATTCATAACAGTGCTTCTCCTTGGAGGAATGAAGGAAGAACACGGACGGACTAGCGGCACAGTAGGTACTGTGAATAAAGGGCAGGCTATGAACCTTACGCCTGCCAACTACATATTGGATGTTCACCACCAGTGTTGATCCGCACATAGGTTCTGCGTCTAAAACGCTTCCAACACTGAGAGGGAAGTGTGCTTTAGGAGGGATTCACTGCAGTGTTACGTCTGTTAAAGAAGGATGCTTTTGGGACTGACTCTGTGGTAACCGCATTAGGCGCACATAGCTTTCCAGTCTCAGACGTCTAACCGTTAGACTATATAAGTTCTGTTTAAGGGAAACTCCTTCATGCGGAATGTCACTTCTCACAGTGTCTTTGCAGTGGAGAAAAGAAGATAGAACAAGGACGGACAGAGAGAACGATGCAAACCGTGATTGAAGTACAGGGTAAGCCTCGTAGGCCTCTATTATGCATACTGGTAGTTCAACACCGGAGATGTTCCACAGTGTCTACCTCTTCTCAAAACACTTCCAGTATATGAGGGAACTCTGCTACATTAAGTTCTCACGACAGAGATGCGTCTGTGCTCAGTTGGAAAGTGTAGGACGTGTCTGGGTAGCAATCAGTAAGTGTCTGATACAAGCCGCTAAGAGGGGATGCGGAGGAAGGTATCTGCTCAGGGAAGCTACTTCAGGTGCGTACTCATTCATAACAGTGTCTCTCCTTTGAGGATGTAGATAGAACAGGGAACGACTACGGGCACATTAGGTACTGTGAGTAAAGGGCATGCTAAGGCGCTTAAGCCTGCCAAACACATATTAGATGTTCTCACCAGTGCAGATCCGCACTTAGTTTCTGCGTCGAAAACGCTTCCTACACTGAGAGGGAAGTGTGCTTTAGGAGGGATTCACTGCAGTGTTACCTCTGTTAAAGAAGGAAGCTTTTGGGACTGACTCTGTGGTAACCCCAATAGGCGCACATAGCTTTCCAGTCTCAGCCGTCTATCCGTTGGACTATAGCAAGTTCTGTTTAAGGGAAACTCCTTCATGCGGAATGTCACATCTCACAGTGTCTTTCCAGTGGAGGAAAGAAGATAGAACAACGACGGACAGAGAGAACGTTGCAAGCCGTGAGTGAAGTACAGGGTAAGGCACCTAAGCCTCTATGATGCATACTGGATGTTCAACACCTGGGATTTTCCACAATGTCTACCACTTCTCAAAACACTTCCAATATAGGAGGGAACTGTGCTACCGTAAGTTCTAATGACAGGGATGCATCTGTGCAAGTTTGATAACTCGAGGATGTGTCTGGGTAGCAAACATGAAGTGTCTCATAAAGGCACCTTAGACTGGATGCGTAGGAGGTATCTGCTCAGGGAAGCTACTTCAGTTTTGTACTCATTCATAACAGTGCTTCTCCTTGGAGGAATGAAGGAAGAACACGGACGGACTAGGGGCACAGTAGGTACTGTGAATAAAGGGCAGGCTATGAACCTTACGCCTGCCAACCACATATTGGATGTTCACCACCAGTGTTGATCCGCACATAGGTTCTGCGTCTAAAACGCTTCCAACACTGAGAGGGAAGTGTGCTTTAGGAGGGATTCACTGCAGTGTTACGTCTGTTAAAGAAGGATGCTTTTGGGACTGACTCTGTGGTAACCGCATTAGGCGCACATAGCTTTCAAGTCTCAGACGTCTAACAGTTAGACTATAGGAAGTTCTGTTTAAGGGAAACTCCTTCATGCGGAATGTCACTTCTCACAGTGTCTTTGCAGTGGAGAAAAGAAGATAGAACAAGGACGGACAGAGAGAACGATGCAAACCCTGATTGAAGTACAGGGTAAGCCTCGTAGGCCTCTATTATGCATACTGTTAGTTCAACACCGGAGATGTTCCACAGTGTCTACCTCTTCTCAAAACACTTCCAGTATATGAGGGAACTCTGCTACATTAAGTTCTCACGAAAGAGATGCGTCTGTGCTCAGTTGGAATGTATAGGACGTGTCTGGGTAGCAACCATAAGTGTCTGATACAAGCCGCTAAGAGGGGATGCGGAGGAAGGTATCTGCTCAGGGAAGCTACTTCAGGTGCGTACTCATTCATAACAGTATCTCTCCTTTGAGGATGTAGATAGAACAGGGAACGACTATGGGCACATTAGGTACTGTGAGTAAAGGGCATGCTAAGGCGCTTAAGCCTGCCAAACACATATTGGATGTTCTCCACCAGTGCAGATCCGCACTTAGTTTCTGCGTCGAAAACGCTTCCTACACTGAGAGGGAAGTGTGCTTTAGGAGGGATTCACTGCAGTGTTACGTCTGTTAAAAAAGGAAGCTTTTGGGACTGACTCTGTGGTAACCCCAATAGGCGCACATAGCTTTCCAGTCTCAGCCGTCTATCCGTTGGACTATAGCAAGTTCTGTTTAAGGGAAACTCCTTCATGCGGAATGTCACTTCTCACAGTGTCTTTCCAGTGGAGGAAAGAAGATAGAACAACGACGGACAGAGAGAACGTTGCAACCCGTGAGTGAAGTACAGGGTAAGGCACCTAAGCCTCTATGATGCATACTGGACGTTCAACACCTGGGATTTTCCACAATGTCTACCACTTCTCAAAACACTTCCAATATAGGAGGGAACTGTGCTACCGTAAGTTCTAATGACAGGGATGCATCTGTGCAAGTTTGAAAACTCGAGGATGTGTCTGGGTAGCAAACATGAAGTGTCTCATAAAGGCACCTTAGACTGGATGCGTAGGAGGTATCTGCTCAGGGAAGCTACTTCAGTTTTGTACTCATTCATAACAGTGCTTCTCCTTGGAGGAATGAAGGAAGAACACGGACGGACTAGGGGCACAGTAGGTACTGTGAATAAAGGGCAGGCTATGAACCTTACGCCTGCCAACCACATATTGGATGTTCACCACCAGTGTTGATCCGCACATAGGTTCTGCGTCTAAAACGCTTCCAACACTGAGAGGGAAGTGTGCTTTAGGAGGGATTCACTGCAGTGTTACGTCTGTTAAAGAAGGATGCTTTTGGGACTGACTCTGTGGTAACCGCATTAGGCGCACTTAGCTTTCCAGTCTCAGACGTCTAACCGTTAGACTATATAAGTTCTGTTTAAGGGAAACTCCTTCATGCGGAATGTCACTTCTCACAGTGTCTTTGCAGTGGAGAAAAGAAGATAGAACAAGGACGGACAGAGAGAACGATGCAAACCCTGATTGAAGTACAGGGTAAGCCTCGTAGGCCTCTATTATGCATACTGGTAGTTCAACACCGGAGATGTTCCACAGTGTCTACCTCTTCTCAAAACACTTCCAGTATATGAGGGAACTCTGCTACATTAAGTTCTCACGACAGAGATGCGTCTGTGCTCAGTTGGAATGTATAGGACGTGTCTGGGTAGCAACCATAAGTGTCTGATACAAGCCGCTAAGAGGGGACGCGGAGGAAGGTATCTGCTCAGGGAAGCTACTTCAGGTGCGTACTCATTCATAACAGTGTCTCTCCTTTGAGGATGTAGATAGAACAGGGAACGACTACGGGCACATTAGGTACTGTGAGTAAAGGGCATGCTAAGGCGCTTAAGCCTGCCAAACACATATTGGATGTTCTCCACCAGTGCAGATCCGCACTTAGTTTCTGCGTCGAAAACGCTTCCTACACTGAGAGGGAAGTGTGCTTTAGGAGGGATTCACTGCAGTGTTACGTCTGTTAAAGAAGGAAGCTTTTGGGACTGACTCTGTGGTAACCCCAATAGGCGCACATAGCTTTCCAGTCTCAGCCGTCTATCCGTTGGACTATAGCAAGTTCTGTTTAAGGGAAACTCCTTCATGCGGAATGTCACTTCTCACAGTGTCTTTCCAGTGGAGGAAAGAAGATAGAACAACGACGGACAGAGAGAACGTTGCAACCCGTGAGTGAAGTACAGGGTAAGGCACCTAAGCCTCTATGATGCATACTGGACGTTCAACACCTGGGATTTTCCACAATGTCTACCACTTCTCAAAACACTTCCAATATAGGAGGGAACTGTGCTACCGTAAGTTCTAATGACAGGGATGCATCTGTGCAAGTTTGAAAACTCGAGGATGTGTCTGGGTAGCAAACATGAAGTGTCTCATAAAGGCACCTTAGACTGGATGCGTAGGAGGTATCTGCTCAGGGAAGCTACTTCAGTTTTGTACTCATTCATAACAGTGCTTCTCCTTGGAGGAATGAAGGAAGAACACGGACGGACTAGCGGCACAGTAGGTACTGTGAATAAAGGGCAGGCTATGAACCTTACGCCTGCCAACTACATATTGGATGTTCACCACCAGTGTTGATCCGCACATAGGTTCTGCGTCTAAAACGCTTCCAACACTGAGAGGGAAGTGTGCTTTAGGAGGGATTCACTGCAGTGTTACGTCTGTTAAAGAAGGATGCTTTTGGGACTGACTCTGTGGTAACCGCATTAGGCGCACTTAGCTTTCCAGTCTCAGACGTCTAACCGTTAGACTATATAAGTTCTGTTTAAGGGAAACTCCTTCATGCGGAATGTCACTTCTCACAGTGTCTTTGCAGTGGAGAAAAGAAGATAGAACAAGGACGGACAGAGAGAACGATGCAAACCGTGATTGAAGTACAGGGTAAGCCTCGTAGGCCTCTATTATGCATACTGGTAGTTCAACACCGGAGATGTTCCACAGTGTCTACCTCTTCTCAAAACACTTCCAGTATATGAGGGAACTCTGCTACATTAAGTTCTCACGACAGAGATGCGTCTGTGCTCAGTTGGAAAGTGTAGGACGTGTCTGGGTAGCAACCAGTAAGTGTCTGATACAAGCCGCTAAGAGGGGATGCGGAGGAAGGTATCTGCTCAGGGAAGCTACTTCAGGTGCGTACTCATTCATAACAGTGTCTCTCCTTTGAGGATGTAGATAGAACAGGGAACGACTACGGGCACATTAGGTACTGTGAGTAAAGGGCATGCTAAGGCGCTTAAGCCTGCCAAACACATATTAGATGTTCTCACCAGTGCAGATCCGCACTTAGTTTCTGCGTCGAAAACGCTTCCTACACTGAGAGGGAAGTGTGCTTTAGGAGGGATTCACTGCAGTGTTACGTCTGTTAAAGAAGGAAGCTTTTGGGACTGACTCTGTGGTAACCCCAATAGGCGCACATAGCTTTCCAGTCTCAGCCGTCTATCCGTTGGACTATAGCAAGTTCTGTTTAAGGGAAACTCCTTCATGCGGAATGTCACTTCTCACAGTGTCTTTCCAGTGGAGGAAAGAAGATAGAACAACGACGGACAGAGAGAACGTTGCAACCCGTGAGTGAAGTACAGGGTAAGGCACCTAAGCCTCTATGATGCATACTGGATGTTCAACACCTGGGATTTTCCACAATGTCTACCACTTCTCAAAACACTTCCAATATAGGAGGGAACTGTGCTACCGTAAGTTCTAATGACAGGGATGCATCTGTGCAAGTTTGAAAACTCGAGGATGTGTCTGGGTAGCAAACATGAAGTGTCTCATAAAGGCACCTTAGACTGGATGCGTAGGAGGTATCTGCTCAGGGAAGCTACTTCAGTTTTGTACTCATTCATAACAGTGCTTCTCCTTGGAGGAATGAAGGAAGAACACGGACGGACTAGGGGCACAGTAGGTACTGTGAATAAAGGGCAGGCTATGAACCTTACGCCTGCCAACCACATATTGGATGTTCACCACCAGTGTTGATCCGCACATAGGTTCTGCGTCTAAAACGCTTCCAACACTGAGAGGGAAGTGTGCTTTAGGAGGGATTCACTGCAGTGTTACGTCTGTTAAAGAAGGATGCTTTTGGGACTGACTCTGTGGTAACCGCATTAGGCGCACATAGCTTTCCAGTCTCAGACGTCTAACCGTTAGACTATAGGAAGTTCTGTTTAAGGGAAACTCCTTCATGCGGAATGTCACTTCTCACAGTGTCTTTGCAGTGGAGAAAAGAAGATAGAACAAGGACGGACAGAGAGAACGATGCAAACCCTGATTGAAGTACAGGGTAAGCCTCGTAGGCCTCTATTATGCATACTGGTAGTTCAACACCGGAGATGTTCCACAGTGTCTACCTCTTCTCAAAACACTTCCAGTATATGAGGGAACTCTGCTACATTAAGTTCTCACGACAGAGATGCGTCTGTGCTCAGTTGGAATGTATAGGACGTGTCTGGGTAGCAACCATAAGTGTCTGATACAAGCCGCTAAGAGGGGATGCGGAGGAAGGTATCTGCTCAGGGAAGCTACTTCAGGTGCGTACTCATTCATAACAGTATCTCTCTTTTGAGGATGTAGATAGAACAGGGAACGACTACGGGCACATTAGGTACTGTGATTAAAGGGCATGCTAAGGCGCTTAAGCCTGCCAAACACATATTGGATGTTCTCCACCAGTGCAGATCCGCACTTAGTTTCTGCGTCGAAAACGCTTCCTACACTGAGAGGGAAGTGTGCTTTAGGAGGGATTCACTGCAGTGTTACGTCTGTTAAAGAAGGAAGCTTTTGGGACTGACTCTGTGGTAACCCCAATAGGCGCACATAGCTTTCCAGTGTCAGCCGTCTATCCGTTGGACTATAGCAAGTTCTGTTTAAGGGAAACTCCTTCATGCGGAATGTCACTTCTCACAGTGTCTTTGCAGTGGAGGAAAGAAGATAGAACAACGACGGACAGAGAGAACGTTGCAACCCGTGAGTGAAGTACAGGGTAAGGCACCTAAGCCTCTATGATGCATACTGGATGTTCAACACCTGGGATTTTCCACAATGTCTACCACTTCTCAAAACACTTCCAATATAGGAGGGAACTGTGCTACCGTAAGTTCTAATGACAGGGATGCATCTGTGCAAGTTTGAAAACTCGAGGATGTGTCTGGGTAGCAAACATGAAGTGTCTCATAAAGGCACCTTAGACTGGATGCGTAGGAGGTATCTGCTCAGGGAAGCTACTTCAGTTTTGTACTCATTCATAACAGTGCTTCTCCTTGGAGGAATGAAGGAAGAACACGGACGGACTAGCGGCACAGTAGGTACTGTGAATAAAGGGCAGGCTATGAACCTTACGCCTGCCAACTACATATTGGATGTTCACCACCAGTGTTGATCCGCACATAGGTTCTGCGTCTAAAACGCTTCCAACACTGAGAGGGAAGTGTGCTTTAGGAGGGATTCACTGCAGTGTTACGTCTGTTAAAGAAGGATGCTTTTGGGACTGACTCTGTGGTAACCGCATTAGGCGCACATAGCTTTCCAGTCTCAGACGTCTAACCGTTAGACTATATAAATTCTGTTTAAGGGAAACTCCTTCATGCGGAATGTCACTTCTCACAGTGTCTTTGCAGTGGAGAAAAGAAGATAGAACAAGGACGGACAGAGAGAACGATGCAAACCGTGATTGAAGTACAGGGTAAGCCTCGTAGGCCTCTATTATGCATACTGGTAGTTCAACACCGGAGATGTTCCACAGTGTCTACCTCTTCTCAAAACACTTCCAGTATATGAGGGAACTCTGCTACATTAAGTTCTCACGACAGAGATGCGTCTGTGCTCAGTTGGAAAGTGTAGGACGTGTCTGGGTAGCAACCAGTAAGTGTCTGATACAAGCCGCTAAGAGGGGATGCGGAGGAAGGTATCTGCTCAGGGAAGCTACTTCAGGTGCGTACTCATTCATAACAGTGTCTCTCCTTTGAGGATGTAGATAGAACAGGGAACGACTACGGGCACATTAGGTACTGTGAGTAAAGGGCATGCTAAGGCGCTTAAGCCTGCCAAACACATATTGGATGTTCTCCACCAGTGCAGATCCGCACTTAGTTTCTGCGTCGAAAACGCTTCCTACACTGAGAGGGAAGTGTGCTTTAGGAGGGATTCACTGCAGTGTTACGTCTGTTAAAGAAGGAAGCTTTTGGGACTGACTCTGTGGTAACCCCAATAGGCGCACATAGCTTTCCAGTCTCAGCCGTCTATCCGTTGGACTATAGCAAGTTCTGTTTAAGGGAAACTCCTTCATGCGGAATGTCACTTCTCACAGTGTCTTTCCAGTGGAGGAAAAAAGATAGAACAACGACGGACAGAGAGAACGTTGCAACCCGTGAGTGAAGTACAGGGTAAGGCACCTAAGCCTCTATGATGCATACTGGATGTTCAACACCTGGGATTTTCCACAATGTCTACCACTTCTCAAAACACTTCCAATATAGGAGGGAACTGTGCTACCGTAAGTTCTAATGACAGGGATGCATCTGTGCAAGTTTGAAAACTCGAGGATGTGTCTGGGTAGCAAACATGAAGTGTCTCATAAAGGCACCTTAGACTGGATGCGTAGGAGGTATCTGCTCAGGGAAGCTACTTCAGTTTTGTACTCATTCATAACAGTGCTTCTCCTTGGAGGAATGAAGGAAGAACACGGACGGACTAGGGGCACAGTAGGTACTGTGAATAAAGGGCAGGCTATGAACCTTACGCCTGCCAACCACATATTGGATGTTCACCACCAGTGTTGATCCGCACATAGGTTCTGCGTCTAAAACGCTTCCAACACTGAGAGGGAAGTGTGCTTTAGGAGGGATTCACTGCAGTGTTACGTCTGTTAAAGAAGGATGCTTTTGGGACTGACTCTGTGGTAACCGCATTAGGCGCACATAGCTTTCAAGTCTCAGACGTCTAACAGTTAGACTATAGGAAGTTCTGTTTAAGGGAAACTCCTTCATGCGGAATGTCACTTCTCACAGTGTCTTTGCAGTGGAGAAAAGAAGATAGAACAAGGACGGACAGAGAGAACGATGCAAACCCTGATTGAAGTACAGGGTAAGCCTCGTAGGCCTCTATTATGCATACTGGTAGTTCAACACCGGAGATGTTCCATAGTGTCTACCTCTTCTCAAAACACTTCCAGTATATGAGGGAACTCTGCTACATTAAGTTCTCACGACAGAGATGCGTCTGTGCTCAGTTGGAATGTATAGGACGTGTCTGGGTAGCAACCATAAGTGTCTGATACAAGCCGCTAAGAGGGGATGCGGAGGAAGGTATCTGCTCAGGGAAGCTACTTCAGGTGCGTACTCATTCATAACAGTATCTCTCCTTTGAGGATGTAGATAGAACAGGGAACGACTACGGGCACATTAGGTACTGTGATTAAAGGGCATGCTAAGGCGCTTAAGCCTGCCAAACACATATTGGATGTTCTCCACCAGTGCAGATCCGCACTTAGTTTCTGCGTCGAAAACGCTTCCTACACTGAGAGGGAAGTGTGCTTTAGGAGGGATTCACTGCAGTGTTACGTCTGTTAAAGAAGGAAGCTTTTGGGACTGACTCTGTGGTAACCCCAATAGGCGCACATAGCTTTCCAGTCTCAGCCGTCTATCCGTTGGACTATAGCAAGTTCTGTTTAAGGGAAACTCCTTCATGCGGAATGTCACTTCTCACAGTGTCTTTGCAGTGGAGGAAAGAAGATAGAACAACGACGGACAGAGAGAACGTTGCAACCCGTGAGTGAAGTACAGGGTAAGGCACCTAAGCCTCTATGATGCATACTGGATGTTCAACACCTGGGATTTTCCACAATGTCTACCACTTCTCAAAACACTTCCAATATAGGAGGGAACTGTGCTACCGTAAGTTCTAATGACAGGGATGCATCTGTGCAAGTTTGAAAACTCGAGGATGTGTCTGGGTAGCAAACATGAAGTGTCTCATAAAGGCACCTTAGACTGGATGCGTAGGAGGTATCTGCTCAGGGAAGCTACTTCAGTTTTGTACTCATTCATAACAGTGCTTCTCCTTGGAGGAATGAAGGAAGAACACGGACGGACTAGCGGCACAGTAGGTACTGTGAATAAAGGGCAGGCTATGAACCTTACGCCTGCCAACTACATATTGGATGTTCACCACCAGTGTTGATCCGCACATAGGTTCTGCGTCTAAAACGCTTCCAACACTGAGAGGGAAGTGTGCTTTAGGAGGGATTCACTGCAGTGTTACGTCTGTTAAAGAAGGATGCTTTTGGGACTGACTCTGTGGTAACCGCATTAGGCGCACATAGCTTTCCAGTCTCAGACGTCTAACCGTTAGACTATATAAGTTCTGTTTAAGGGAAACTCCTTCATGCGGAATGTCACTTCTCACAGTGTCTTTGCAGTGGAGAAAAGAAGATAGAACAAGGACGGACAGAGAGAACGATGCAAACCGTGATTGAAGTACAGGGTAAGCCTCGTAGGCCTCTATTATGCATACTGGTAGTTCAACACCGGAGATGTTCCACAGTGTCTACCTCTTCTCAAAACACTTCCAGTATATGAGGGAACTCTGCTACATTAAGTTCTCACGACAGAGATGCGTCTGTGCTAGTTGGAAAGTGTAGGACGTGTCTGGGTAGCAACCAGTAAGTGTCTGATACAAGCCGCTAAGAGGGGATGCGGAGGAAGGTATCTGCTCAGGGAAGCTACTTCAGGTGCGTACTCATTCATAACAGTGTCTCTCCTTTGAGGATGTAGATAGAACAGGGAACGACTACGGGCACATTAGGTACTGTGAGTAAAGGGCATGCTAAGGCGCTTAAGCCTGCCAAACACATATTAGATGTTCTCACCAGTGCAGATCCGCACTTAGTTTCTGCGTCGAAAACGCTTCCTACACTGAGAGGGAAGTGTGCTTTAGCAGGGATTCACTGCAGTGTTACCTCTGTTAAAGAAGGAAGCTTTTGGGACTGACTCTGTGGTAACCCCAATAGGCGCACATAGCTTTCCAGTCTCAGCCGTCTATCCGTTGGATTATAGCAAGTTCTGTTTAAGGGAAACTCCTTCATGCGGAATGTCACTTCTCACAGTGTCTTTGCAGTGGAGGAAAGAAGATAGAACAACGACGGACAAAGAGAACGTTGCAACCCGTGAGTGAAGTACAGGGTATGGCACCTAAGCCTCTATGATGCATACTGGATGTTCAACACCTGGGATTTTCCACAATGTCTACCACTTCTCAAAACACTTCCAATATAGGAGGGAACTGTGCTACCGTAAGTTCTAATGACAGGGATGCATCTGTGCAAGGTTGAAAACTCGAGGATGTGTCTGGGTAGCAAACATGAAGTGTCTCATAAAGGCACCTTAGACTGGATGCGTAGGAGGTATCTGCTCAGGGAAGCTACTTCAGTTTTGTACTCATTCATAACAGTGCTTCTCCTTGGAGGAATGAAGGAAGAACTCGGACGGACTAGCGGCACAGTAGGTACTGTGAATAAAGGGCAGGCTATGAACCTTACGCCTGCCAACCACATATTGGATGTTCACCACCAGTGTTGATCCGCACATAGGTTCTGCGTCTAAAACGCTTCCAACACTGAGAGGGAAGTGTGCTTTAGGAGGGATTCACTGCAGTGTTACGTCTGTTAAAGAAGGATGCTTTTGGGACTGACTCTGTGGTAACCGCATTAGGCGCACTTAGCTTTCCAGTCTCAGACGTCTAACCGTTAGACTATATAAGTTCTGTTTAAGGGAAACTCCTTCATGCGGTATGTCACTTCTCACAGTGTCTTTGCAGTGGAGAAAAGAAGATAGAACAAGGACGGACAGAGAGAACGATGCAAACCGTGATTGAAGTACAGGGTAAGCCTCGTAGGCCTCTATTATGCATACTGGTAGTTCAACACCGGAGATGTTCCACAGTGTCTACCTCTTCTCAAAACACTTCCAGTATATGAGGGACTCTGCTACATTAAGTTCTCACGACAGAGATGCGTCTGTGCTCAGTTGGAAAGTGTAGGACGTGTCTGGGTAGCAACCAGTAAGTGTCTGATACAAGCCGCTAAGAGGGGACGCGGAGGAAGGTATCTGCTCAGGGAAGCTACTTCAGGTGCGTACACATTCATAACAGTGTCTCTCCTTTGAGGATGTAGATAGAACAGGGAACGACTACGGGCACATTAGGTACTGTGAGTAAAGGGCATGCTAAGGCGCTTAAGCCTGCCAAACACATATTAGATGTTCTCACCAGTGCAGATCCGCACTTAGTTTCTGCGTCGAAAACGCTTCCTACACTGAGAGCGAAGTGTGCTTTAGGAGGGATTCACTGCAGTGTTACCTCTGTTAAAGAAGGAAGCTTTTGGGACTGACTCTGTGGTAACCCCAATAGGCGCACATAGCTTTCCAGTCTCAGCCGTCTATCCGTTGGACTATAGCAAGTTCTGTTTTAGGGAAACTCCTTCATGCGGAATGTCACTTCTCACAGTGTCTTTCCAGTGGAGGAAAGAAGATAGAACAACGACGGACAGAGAGAACGTTGCAACCCGTGAGTGAAGTACAGGGTAAGGCACCTAAGCCTCTATGATGCATACTGGATGTTCAACACCTGGGATTTTCCACAATGTCTACCACTTCTCAAAACACTTCCAATATAGGAGGGAACTGTGCTACCGTAAGTTCTAATGACAGGGATGCATCTGTGCAAGTTTGAAAACTCGAGGATGTGTCTGGGTAGCAAACATGAAGTGTCTCATAAAGGCACCTTAGACTGGATGCGTAGGAGGTATCTGCTCAGGGAAGCTACTTCAGTTTTGTACTCATTCATAACAGTGCTTCTCCTTGGAGGAATGAAGGAAGAACACGGACGGACTAGGGGCACAGTAGGTACTGTGAATAAAGGGCAGGCTATGAACCTTACGCCTGCCAACCACATATTGGATGTTCACCACCAGTGTTGATCCGCACATAGGTTCTGCGTCTAAAACGCTTCCAACACTGAGAGGGAAGTGTGCTTTAGGAGGGATTCACTGCAGTGTTACGTCTGTTAAAGAAGGATGCTTTTGGGACTGACTCTGTGGTAACCGCATTAGGCGCACATAGCTTTCCAGTCTCAGACGTCTAACCGTTAGACTATAGGAAGTTCTGTTTAAGGGAAACTCCTTCATGCGGAATGTCACTTCTCACAGTGTCTTTGCAGTGGAGAAAAGAAGATAGAACAAGGACGGACAGAGAGAACGATGCAAACCCTGATTGAAGTACAGGGTAAGCCTCGTAGGCCTCTATTATGCATACTGGTAGTTCAACACCGGAGATGTTCCACAGTGTCTACCTCTTCTCAAAACACTTCCAGAATATGAGGGAACTCTGCTACATTAAGTTCTCACGACAGAGATGCGTCTGTGCTCAGTTGGAATGTATAGGACGTGTCTGGGTAGCAACCATAAGTGTCTGATACAAGCCGCTAAGAGGGGACGCGGAGGAAGGTATCTGCTCAGGGAAGCTACTTCAGGTGCGTACTCATTCATAACAGTGTCTCTCCTTTGAGGATGTAGATAGAACAGGGAACGACTACGGGCACATTAGGTACTGTGAGTAAAGGGCATGCTAAGGCGCTTAAGCCTGCCAAACACATATTGGATGTTCTCCACCAGTGCAGATCCGCACTTAGTTTCTGCGTCGAAAACGCTTCCTACACTGAGAGGGAAGTGTGCTTTAGGAGGGATTCACTGCAGTGTTACGTCTGTTAAAGAAGGAAGCTTTTGGGACTGACTCTGTGGTAACCCCAATAGGCGCACATAGCTTTCCAGTCTCAGCCGTCTATCCGTTGGACTATAGCAAGTTCTGTTTAAGGGAAACTCCTTCATGCGGAATGTCACTTCTCACAGTGTCTTTGCAGTGGAGGAAAGAAGATAGAACAACGACGGACAGAGAGAACGTTGCAACCCGTGAGTGAAGTACAGGGTAAGGCACCTAAGCCTCTATGATGCATACTGGATGTTCAACACCTGGGATTTTCCACAATGTCTACCACTTCTCAAAACACTTCCAATATAGGAGGGAACTGTGCTACCGTAAGTTCTAATGACAGGGATGCATCTGTGCAAGTTTGAAAACTCGAGGATGTGTCTGGGTAGCAAACATGAAGTGTCTCATAAAGGCACCTTAGACTGGATGCGTAGGAGGTATCTGCTCAGGGAAGCTACTTCAGTTTTGTACTCATTCATAACAGTGCTTCTCCTTGGAGGAATGAAGGAAGAACACGGACGGACTAGCGGCACAGTAGGTACTGTGAATAAAGGGCAGGCTATGAACCTTACGCCTGCCAACCACATATTGGATGTTCACAACCAGTGTTGATCCGCACATAGGTTCTGCGTCTAAAACGCTTCCAACCCTGAGAGGGAAGTGTGCTTTAGGAGGGATTCACTGCAGTGTTACGTCTGTTAAAGAAGGATGCTTTTGGGACTGACTCTGTGGTAACCGCATTAGGCGCACTTAGCTTTCCAGTCTCAGACGTCTAACCGTTAGACTATATAAGTTCTGTTTAAGGGAAACTCCTTCATGCGGAATGTCACTTCTCACAGTGTCTTTGCAGTGGAGAAAAGAAGATAGAACAAGGACGGACAGAGAGAACGATGCAAACCGTGATTGAAGTACAGGGTAAGCCTCGTAGGCCTCTATTATGCATACTGGTAGTTCAACACCGGAGATGTTCCACAGTGTCTACCTCTTCTCAAAACACTTCCAGTATATGAGGGAACTCTGCTACATTAAGTTCTCACGACAGAGATGCGTCTGTGCTCAGTTGGAAACTGTAGGACGTGTCTGGGTAGCAACCAGTAAGTGTCTGATACAAGCCGCTAAGAGGGGATGCGGAGGAAGGTATCTGCTCAGGGAAGCTACTTCAGGTGCGTACTCATTCATAACAGTGTCTCTCCTTTGAGGATGTAGATAGAACAGGGAACGACTACGGGCACATTAGGTACTGTGAGTAAAGGGCATGCTAAGGCGCTTAAGCCTGCCAAACACATATTAGATGTTCTCACCAGTGCAGATCCGCACTTAGTTTCTGCGTCGAAAACGCTTCCTACACTGAGAGGGAAGTGTGCTTTAGGAGGGATTCACTGCAGTGTTACGTCTGTTAAAGAAGGAAGCTTTTGGGACTGACTCTGTGGTAACCCCAATAGGCGCACATAGCTTTCCAGTCTCAGCCGTCTATCCGTTGGACTATAGCAAGTTCTGTTTAAGGGAAACTCCTTCATGCGGAATGTCACTTCTCACAGTGTCTTTGCAGTGGAGGAAAGAAGATAGAACAACGACGGACAGAGAGAACGTTGCAACCCGTGAGTGAAGTACAGGGTAAGGCACCTAAGCCTCTATGATGCATACTGGATGTTCAACACCTGGGATTTTCCACAATGTCTACCACTTCTCAAAACACTTCCAATATAGGAGGGAACTGTGCTACCGTAAGTTCTAATGACAGGGATGCATCTGTGCAAGTTTGAAAACTCGAGGATGTGTCTGGGTAGCAAACATGAAGTGTCTCATAAAGGCACCTTAGACTGGATGCGTAGGAGGTATCTGCTCAGGGAAGCTACTTCAGTTTTGTACTCATTCATAACAGTGCTTCTCCTTGGAGGAATGAAGGAAGAACACGGACGGACTAGCGGCACAGTAGGTACTGTGAATAAAGGGCAGGCTATGAACCTTACGCCTGCCAACTACATATTGGATGTTCACCACCAGTGTTGATCCGCACATAGGTTCTGCGTCTAAAACGCTTCCAACACTGAGAGGGAAGTGTGCTTTAGGAGGGATTCACTGCAGTGTTACGTCTGTTAAAGAAGGATGCTTTTGGGACTGACTCTGTGGTAACCGCATTAGGCGCACTTAGCTTTCCAGTCTCAGACGTCTAACCGTTAGACTATATAAGTTCTGTTTAAGGGAAACTCCTTCATGCGGAATGTCACTTCTCACAGTGTCTTTGCAGTGGAGAAAAGAAGATAGAACAAGGACGGACAGAGAGAACGATGCAAACCCTGATTGAAGTACAGGGTAAGCCTCGTAGGCCTCTATTATGCATACTGGTAGTTCAACACCGGAGATGTTCCACAGTGTCTACCTCTTCTCAAAACACTTCCAGTATATGAGGGAACTCTGCTACATTAAGTTCTCACGACAGAGATGCTTCTGTGCTCAGTTGGAATGTATAGGACGTGTCTGGGTAGCAACCATAAGTGTCTGATACAAGCCGCTAAGAGGGGACGCGGAGGAAGGTATCTGCTCAGGGAAGCTACTTCAGGTGCGTACTCATTCATAACAGTGTCTCTCCTTTGAGGATGTAGATAGAACAGGGAACGACTACGGGCACATTAGGTACTGTGAGTAAAGGGCATGCTAAGGCGCTTAAGCCTGCCAAACACATATTGGATGTTCTCCACCAGTGCAGATCCGCACTTAGTTTCTGCGTCGAAAACGCTTCCTACACTGAGAGGGAAGTGTGCTTTAGGAGGGATTCACTGCAGTGTTACCTCTGTTAAAGAAGGAAGCTTTTGGGACTGACTCTGTGGTAACCCCAATAGGCGCACATAGCTTTCCAGTCTCAGCCGTCTATCCGTTGGACTATAGCAAGTACTGTTTAGGGAAACTCCTTCTTGCGGAATGTCACTTCTCACAGTGTCTTTGCAGTGGAGGAAAGAAGATAGAACAACGACGGACAGAGAGAACGTTGCAACCCGTGAGTGAAGTACAGGGTAAGGCACCTAAGCCTCTATGATGCATACTGGATGTTCAACACCTGGGATTTTCCACAATGTCTACCACTTCTCAAAACACTTCCAATATAGGAGGGAACTGTGCTACCGTAAGTTCTAATGACAGGGATGCATCTGTGCAAGTTTGAAAACTCGAGGATGTGTCTGGGTAGCAAACATGAAGTGTCTCATAAAGGCACCTTAGACTGGATGCGTAGGAGGTATCTGCTCAGGGAAGCTACTTCAGTTTTGTACTCATTCATAACAGTGCTTCTCCTTGGAGGAATGAAGGAAGAACACGGACGGACTAGGGGCACAGTAGGTACTGTGAATAAAGGGCAGGCTATGAACCTTACGCCTGCCAACCACATATTGGATGTTCACCACCAGTGTTGATCCGCACATAGGTTCTGCGTCTAAAACGCTTCCAACACTGAGAGGGAAGTGTGCTTTAGGAGGGATTCACTGCAGTGTTACATCTGTTAAAGAAGGATGCTTTTGGGACTGACTCTGTGGTAACCGCATTAGGCGCACATAGCTTTCCAGTCTCAGACGTCTAACCGTTAGACTATAGGAAGTTCTGTTTAAGGGAAACTCCTTCATGCGGAATGTCACTTCTCACAGTGTCTTTGCAGTGGAGAAAAGAAGATAGAACAAGGACGGACAGAGAGAACGATGCAAACCCTGATTGAAGTACAGGGTAAGCCTCGTAGGCCTCTATTATGCATACTGGTAGTTCAACACCGGAGATGTTCCACAGTGTCTACCTCTTCTCAAAACACTTCCAGTATATGAGGGAACTCTGCTACATTAAGTTCTCACGACAGAGATGCGTCTGTGCTCAGTTGGAATGTATAGGACGTGTCTGGGTAGCAACCATAAGTGTCTGATACAAGCCGCTAAGAGGGGATGCGGAGGAAGGTATCTGCTCAGGGAAGCTACTTCAGGTGCGTACTCATTCATAACAGTATCTCTCCTTTGAGGATGTAGATAGAACAGGGAACGACTACGGGCACATTAGGTACTGTGATTAAAGGGCATGCTAAGGCGCTTAAGCCTGCCAAACACATATTGGATGTTCTCCACCAGTGCAGATCCGCACTTAGTTTCTGCGTCGAAAACGCTTCCTACACTGAGAGGGAAGTGTGCTTTAGGAGGGATTCACTGCAGTGTTACGTCTGTTAAAGAAGGAAGCTTTTGGGACTGACTCTGTGGTAACCCCAATAGGCGCACATAGCTTTCCAGTCTCAGCCGTCTATCCGTTGGACTATAGCAAGTTCTGTTTAAGGGAAACTCCTTCATGCGGAATGTCACTTCTCACAGTGTCTTTGCAGTGGAGGAAAGAAGATAGAACAACGACGGACAGAGAGAACGTTGCAACCCGTGAGTGAAGTACAGGGTAAGGCACCTAAGCCTCTATGATGCATACTGGATGTTCAACACCTGGGATTTTCCACAATGTCTACCACTTCTCAAAACACTTCCAATATAGGAGGGAACTGTGCTACCGTAAGTTCTAATGACAGGGATGCATCTGTGCAAGTTTGAAAACTCGAGGATGTGTCTGGGTAGCAAACATGAAGTGTCTCATAAAGGCACCTTAGACTGGATGCGTAGGAGGTATCTGCTCAGGGAAGCTACTTCAGTTTTGTACTCATTCATAACAGTGCTTCTCCTTGGAGGAATGAAGGAAGAACACGGACGGACTAGGGGCACAGTAGGTACTGTGAATAAAGGGCAGGCTATGAACCTTACGCCTGCCAACTACATATTGGATGTTCACCACCAGTGTTGATCCGCACATAGGTTCTGCGTCTAAAACGCTTCCAACACTGAGAGGGAAGTGTGCTTTAGGAGGGATTCACTGCAGTGTTACGTCTGTTAAAGAAGGATGCTTTTGGGACTGACTCTGTGGTAACCGCATTAGGCGCACATAGCTTTCCAGTCTCAGACGTCTAACCGTTAGACTATATAAGTTCTGTTTAAGGGAAACTCCTTCATGCGGAATGTCACTTCTCACAGTGTCTTTGCAGTGGAGAAAAGAAGATAGAACAAGGACGGACAGAGAGAACGATGCAAACCGTGATTGAAGTACAGGGTAAGCCTCGTAGGCCTCTATTATGCATACTGGTAGTTCAACACCGGAGATGTTCCACAGTGTCTACCTCTTCTCAAAACACTTCCAGTATATGAGGGAACTCTGCTACATTAAGTTCTCACGACAGAGATGCGTCTGTGCTCAGTTGGAAAGTGTAGGACGTGTCTGGGTAGCAACCAGTAAGTGTCTGATACAAGCCGCTAAGAGGGGATGCGGAGGAAGGTATCTGCTCAGGGAAGCTACTTCAGGTGCGTACTCATTCATAACAGTGTCTCTCCTTTGAGGATGTAGATAGAACAGGGAACGACTACGGGCACATTAGGTACTGTGAGTAAAGGGCATGCTAAGGCGCTTAAGCCTGCCAAACACATATTAGATGTTCTCACCAGTGCAGATCCGCACTTAGTTTCTGCGTCGAAAACGCTTCCTACACTGAGAGGGAAGTGTGCTTTAGGAGGGATTCACTGCAGTGTTACCTCTGTTAAAGAAGGAAGCTTTTGGGACTGACTCTGTGGTAACCCCAATAGGCGCACATAGCTTTCCAGTCTCAGCCGTCTATCCGTTGGACTATAGCAAGTTCTGTTTAAGGGAAACTCCTTCATGCGGAATGTCACTTCTCACAGTGTCTTTCCAGTGGAGGAAAGAAGATAGAACAACGACGGACAGAGAGAACGTTGCAACCCGTGAGTGAAGTACAGGGTAAGGCACCTAAGCCTCTATGATGCATACTGGATGTTCAACACCTGGGATTTTCCACAATGTCTACCACTTCTCAAAACACTTCCAATATAGGAGGGAACTGTGCTACCGTAAGTTCTAATGACAGGGATGCATCTGTGCAAGTTTGAAAACTCGAGGATGTGTCTGGGTAGCAAACATGAAGTGTCTCATAAAGGCACCTTAGACTGGATGCGTAGGAGGTATCTGCTCAGGGAAGCTACTTCAGTTTTGTACTCATTCATAACAGTGCTTCTCCTTGGAGGAATGAAGGAAGAACACGGACGGACTAGCGGCACAGTAGGTACTGTGAATAAAGGGCAGGCTATGAACCTTACGCCTGCCAACTACATATTGGATGTTCACCACCAGTGTTGATCCGCACATAGGTTCTGCGTCTAAAACGCTTCCAACACTGAGAGGGAAGTGTGCTTTAGGAGGGATTCACTGCAGTGTTACGTCTGTTAAAGAAGGATGCTTTTGGGACTGACTCTGTGGTAACCGCATTAGGCGCACATAGCTTTCCAGTCTCAGACGTCTAACCGTTAGACTATATAAGTTCTGTTTAAGGGAAACTCCTTCATGCGGAATGTCACTTCTCACAGTGTCTTTGCAGTGGAGAAAAGAAGATAGAACAAGGACGGACAGAGAGAACGATGCAAACCGTGATTGAAGTACAGGGTAAGCCTCGTAGGCCTCTATTATGCATACTGGTAGTTCAACACCGGAGATGTTCCACAGTGTCTACCTCTTCTCAAAACACTTCCAGTATATGAGGGAACTCTGCTACATTAAGTTCTCACGACAGAGATGCGTCTGTGCTCAGTTGGAAAGTGTAGGACGTGTCTGGGTAGCAATCAGTAAGTGTCTGATACAAGCCGCTAAGAGGGGATGCGGAGGAAGGTATCTGCTCAGGGAAGCTACTTCAGGTGCGTACTCATTCATAACAGTGTCTCTCCTTTGAGGATGTAGATAGAACAGGGAACGACTACGGGCACATTAGGTACTGTGAGTAAAGGGCATGCTAAGGCGCTTAAGCCTGCCAAACACATATTAGATGTTCTCACCAGTGCAGATCCGCACTTAGTTTCTGCGTCGAAAACGCTTCCTACACTGAGAGGGAAGTGTGCTTTAGGAGGGATTCACTGCAGTGTTACCTCTGTTAAAGAAGGAAGCTTTTGGGACTGACTCTGTGGTAACCCCAATAGGCGCACATAGCTTTCCAGTCTCAGCCGTCTATCCGTTGGACTATAGCAAGTTCTGTTTAAGGGAAACTCCTTCATGCGGAATGTCACATCTCACAGTGTCATTCCAGTGGAGGAAAGAAGATAGAACAACGACGGACAGAGAGAACGTTGCAAGCCGTGAGTGAAGTACAGGGTAAGGCACCTAAGCCTCTATGATGCATACTGGATGTTCAACACCTGGGATTTTCCACAATGTCTACCACTTCTCAAAACACTTCCAATATAGGAGGGAACTGTGCTACCGTAAGTTCTAATGACAGGGATGCATCTGTGCAAGTTTGATAACTCGAGGATGTGTCTGGGTAGCAAACATGAAGTGTCTCATAAAGGCACCTTAGACTGGATGCGTAGGAGGTATCTGCTCAGGGAAGCTACTTCAGTTTTGTACTCATTCATAACAGTGCTTCTCCTTGGAGGAATGAAGGAAGAACACGGACGGACTAGGGGCACAGTAGGTACTGTGAATAAAGGGCAGGCTATGAACCTTACGCCTGCCAACCACATATTGGATGTTCACCACCAGTGTTGATCCGCACATAGGTTCTGCGTCTAAAACGCTTCCAACACTGAGAGGGAAGTGTGCTTTAGGAGGGATTCACTGCAGTGTTACGTCTGTTAAAGAAGGATGCTTTTGGGACTGACTCTGTGGTAACCGCATTAGGCGCACATAGCTTTCAAGTCTCAGACGTCTAACAGTTAGACTATAGGAAGTTCTGTTTAAGGGAAACTCCTTCATGCGGAATGTCACTTCTCACAGTGTCTTTGCAGTGGAGAAAAGAAGATAGAACAAGGACGGACAGAGAGAACGATGCAAACCCTGATTGAAGTACAGGGTAAGCCTCGTAGGCCTCTATTATGCATACTGTTAGTTCAACACCGGAGATGTTCCACAGTGTCTACCTCTTCTCAAAACACTTCCAGTATATGAGGGAACTCTGCTACATTAAGTTCTCACGAAAGAGATGCGTCTGTGCTCAGTTGGAATGTATAGGACGTGTCTGGGTAGCAACCATAAGTGTCTGATACAAGCCGCTAAGAGGGGATGCGGAGGAAGGTATCTGCTCAGGGAAGCTACTTCAGGTGCGTACTCATTCATAACAGTATCTCTCCTTTGAGGATGTAGATAGAACAGGGAACGACTATGGGCACATTAGGTACTGTGAGTAAAGGGCATGCTAAGGCGCTTAAGCCTGCCAAACACATATTGGATGTTCTCCACCAGTGCAGATCCGCACTTAGTTTCTGCGTCGAAAACGCTTCCTACACTGAGAGGGAAGTGTGCTTTAGGAGGGATTCACTGCAGTGTTACGTCTGTTAAAAAAGGAAGCTTTTGGGACTGACTCTGTGGTAACCCCAATAGGCGCACATAGCTTTCCAGTCTCAGCCGTCTATCCGTTGGACTATAGCAAGTTCTGTTTAAGGGAAACTCCTTCATGCGGAATGTCACTTCTCACAGTGTCTTTCCAGTGGAGGAAAGAAGATAGAACAACGACGGACAGAGAGAACGTTGCAACCCGTGAGTGAAGTACAGGGTAAGGCACCTAAGCCTCTATGATGCATACTGGACGTTCAACACCTGGGATTTTCCACAATGTCTACCACTTCTCAAAACACTTCCAATATAGGAGGGAACTGTGCTACCGTAAGTTCTAATGACAGGGATGCATCTGTGCAAGTTTGAAAACTCGAGGATGTGTCTGGGTAGCAAACATGAAGTGTCTCATAAAGGCACCTTAGACTGGATGCGTAGGAGGTATCTGCTCAGGGAAGCTACTTCAGTTTTGTACTCATTCATAACAGTGCTTCTCCTTGGAGGAATGAAGGAAGAACACGGACGGACTAGGGGCACAGTAGGTACTGTGAATAAAGGGCAGGCTATGAACCTTACGCCTGCCAACCACATATTGGATGTTCACCACCAGTGTTGATCCGCACATAGGTTCTGCGTCTAAAACGCTTCCAACACTGAGAGGGAAGTGTGCTTTAGGAGGGATTCACTGCAGTGTTACGTCTGTTAAAGAAGGATGCTTTTGGGACTGACTCTGTGGTAACCGCATTAGGCGCACTTAGCTTTCCAGTCTCAGACGTCTAACCGTTAGACTATATAAGTTCTGTTTAAGGGAAACTCCTTCATGCGGAATGTCACTTCTCACAGTGTCTTTGCAGTGGAGAAAAGAAGATAGAACAAGGACGGACAGAGAGAACGATGCAAACCCTGATTGAAGTACAGGGTAAGCCTCGTAGGCCTCTATTATGCATACTGGTAGTTCAACACCGGAGATGTTCCACAGTGTCTACCTCTTCTCAAAACACTTCCAGTATATGAGGGAACTCTGCTACATTAAGTTCTCACGACAGAGATGCGTCTGTGCTCAGTTGGAATGTATAGGACGTGTCTGGGTAGCAACCATAAGTGTCTGATACAAGCCGCTAAGAGGGGACGCGGAGGAAGGTATCTGCTCAGGGAAGCTACTTCAGGTGCGTACTCATTCATAACAGTGTCTCTCCTTTGAGGATGTAGATAGAACAGGGAACGACTACGGGCACATTAGGTACTGTGAGTAAAGGGCATGCTAAGGCGCTTAAGCCTGCCAAACACATATTGGATGTTCTCCACCAGTGCAGATCCGCACTTAGTTTCTGCGTCGAAAACGCTTCCTACACTGAGAGGGAAGTGTGCTTTAGGAGGGATTCACTGCAGTGTTACGTCTGTTAAAGAAGGAAGCTTTTGGGACTGACTCTGTGGTAACCCCAATAGGCGCACATAGCTTTCCAGTCTCAGCCGTCTATCCGTTGGACTATAGCAAGTTCTGTTTAAGGGAAACTCCTTCATGCGGAATGTCACTTCTCACAGTGTCTTTCCAGTGGAGGAAAGAAGATAGAACAACGACGGACAGAGAGAACGTTGCAACCCGTGAGTGAAGTACAGGGTAAGGCACCTAAGCCTCTATGATGCATACTGGACGTTCAACACCTGGGATTTTCCACAATGTCTACCACTTCTCAAAACACTTCCAATATAGGAGGGAACTGTGCTACCGTAAGTTCTAATGACAGGGATGCATCTGTGCAAGTTTGAAAACTCGAGGATGTGTCTGGGTAGCAAACATGAAGTGTCTCATAAAGGCACCTTAGACTGGATGCGTAGGAGGTATCTGCTCAGGGAAGCTACTTCAGTTTTGTACTCATTCATAACAGTGCTTCTCCTTGGAGGAATGAAGGAAGAACACGGACGGACTAGCGGCACAGTAGGTACTGTGAATAAAGGGCAGGCTATGAACCTTACGCCTGCCAACTACATATTGGATGTTCACCACCAGTGTTGATCCGCACATAGGTTCTGCGTCTAAAACGCTTCCAACACTGAGAGGGAAGTGTGCTTTAGGAGGGATTCACTGCAGTGTTACGTCTGTTAAAGAAGGATGCTTTTGGGACTGACTCTGTGGTAACCGCATTAGGCGCACTTAGCTTTCCAGTCTCAGACGTCTAACCGTTAGACTATATAAGTTCTGTTTAAGGGAAACTCCTTCATGCGGAATGTCACTTCTCACAGTGTCTTTGCAGTGGAGAAAAGAAGATAGAACAAGGACGGACAGAGAGAACGATGCAAACCGTGATTGAAGTACAGGGTAAGCCTCGTAGGCCTCTATTATGCATACTGGTAGTTCAACACCGGAGATGTTCCACAGTGTCTACCTCTTCTCAAAACACTTCCAGTATATGAGGGAACTCTGCTACATTAAGTTCTCACGACAGAGATGCGTCTGTGCTCAGTTGGAAAGTGTAGGACGTGTCTGGGTAGCAACCAGTAAGTGTCTGATACAAGCCGCTAAGAGGGGATGCGGAGGAAGGTATCTGCTCAGGGAAGCTACTTCAGGTGCGTACTCATTCATAACAGTGTCTCTCCTTTGAGGATGTAGATAGAACAGGGAACGACTACGGGCACATTAGGTACTGTGAGTAAAGGGCATGCTAAGGCGCTTAAGCCTGCCAAACACATATTAGATGTTCTCACCAGTGCAGATCCGCACTTAGTTTCTGCGTCGAAAACGCTTCCTACACTGAGAGGGAAGTGTGCTTTAGGAGGGATTCACTGCAGTGTTACGTCTGTTAAAGAAGGAAGCTTTTGGGACTGACTCTGTGGTAACCCCAATAGGCGCACATAGCTTTCCAGTCTCAGCCGTCTATCCGTTGGACTATAGCAAGTTCTGTTTAAGGGAAACTCCTTCATGCGGAATGTCACTTCTCACAGTGTCTTTCCAGTGGAGGAAAGAAGATAGAACAACGACGGACAGAGAGAACGTTGCAACCCGTGAGTGAAGTACAGGGTAAGGCACCTAAGCCTCTATGATGCATACTGGATGTTCAACACCTGGGATTTTCCACAATGTCTACCACTTCTCAAAACACTTCCAATATAGGAGGGAACTGTGCTACCGTAAGTTCTAATGACAGGGATGCATCTGTGCAAGTTTGAAAACTCGAGGATGTGTCTGGGTAGCAAACATGAAGTGTCTCATAAAGGCACCTTAGACTGGATGCGTAGGAGGTATCTGCTCAGGGAAGCTACTTCAGTTTTGTACTCATTCATAACAGTGCTTCTCCTTGGAGGAATGAAGGAAGAACACGGACGGACTAGGGGCACAGTAGGTACTGTGAATAAAGGGCAGGCTATGAACCTTACGCCTGCCAACCACATATTGGATGTTCACCACCAGTGTTGATCCGCACATAGGTTCTGCGTCTAAAACGCTTCCAACACTGAGAGGGAAGTGTGCTTTAGGAGGGATTCACTGCAGTGTTACGTCTGTTAAAGAAGGATGCTTTTGGGACTGACTCTGTGGTAACCGCATTAGGCGCACATAGCTTTCCAGTCTCAGACGTCTAACCGTTAGACTATAGGAAGTTCTGTTTAAGGGAAACTCCTTCATGCGGAATGTCACTTCTCACAGTGTCTTTGCAGTGGAGAAAAGAAGATAGAACAAGGACGGACAGAGAGAACGATGCAAACCCTGATTGAAGTACAGGGTAAGCCTCGTAGGCCTCTATTATGCATACTGGTAGTTCAACACCGGAGATGTTCCACAGTGTCTACCTCTTCTCAAAACACTTCCAGTATATGAGGGAACTCTGCTACATTAAGTTCTCACGACAGAGATGCGTCTGTGCTCAGTTGGAATGTATAGGACGTGTCTGGGTAGCAACCATAAGTGTCTGATACAAGCCGCTAAGAGGGGATGCGGAGGAAGGTATCTGCTCAGGGAAGCTACTTCAGGTGCGTACTCATTCATAACAGTATCTCTCTTTTGAGGATGTAGATAGAACAGGGAACGACTACGGGCACATTAGGTACTGTGATTAAAGGGCATGCTAAGGCGCTTAAGCCTGCCAAACACATATTGGATGTTCTCCACCAGTGCAGATCCGCACTTAGTTTCTGCGTCGAAAACGCTTCCTACACTGAGAGGGAAGTGTGCTTTAGGAGGGATTCACTGCAGTGTTACGTCTGTTAAAGAAGGAAGCTTTTGGGACTGACTCTGTGGTAACCCCAATAGGCGCACATAGCTTTCCAGTGTCAGCCGTCTATCCGTTGGACTATAGCAAGTTCTGTTTAAGGGAAACTCCTTCATGCGGAATGTCACTTCTCACAGTGTCTTTGCAGTGGAGGAAAGAAGATAGAACAACGACGGACAGAGAGAACGTTGCAACCCGTGAGTGAAGTACAGGGTAAGGCACCTAAGCCTCTATGATGCATACTGGATGTTCAACACCTGGGATTTTCCACAATGTCTACCACTTCTCAAAACACTTCCAATATAGGAGGGAACTGTGCTACCGTAAGTTCTAATGACAGGGATGCATCTGTGCAAGTTTGAAAACTCGAGGATGTGTCTGGGTAGCAAACATGAAGTGTCTCATAAAGGCACCTTAGACTGGATGCGTAGGAGGTATCTGCTCAGGGAAGCTACTTCAGTTTTGTACTCATTCATAACAGTGCTTCTCCTTGGAGGAATGAAGGAAGAACACGGACGGACTAGCGGCACAGTAGGTACTGTGAATAAAGGGCAGGCTATGAACCTTACGCCTGCCAACTACATATTGGATGTTCACCACCAGTGTTGATCCGCACATAGGTTCTGCGTCTAAAACGCTTCCAACACTGAGAGGGAAGTGTGCTTTAGGAGGGATTCACTGCAGTGTTACGTCTGTTAAAGAAGGATGCTTTTGGGACTGACTCTGTGGTAACCGCATTAGGCGCACATAGCTTTCCAGTCTCAGACGTCTAACCGTTAGACTATATAAATTCTGTTTAAGGGAAACTCCTTCATGCGGAATGTCACTTCTCACAGTGTCTTTGCAGTGGAGAAAAGAAGATAGAACAAGGACGGACAGAGAGAACGATGCAAACCGTGATTGAAGTACAGGGTAAGCCTCGTAGGCCTCTATTATGCATACTGGTAGTTCAACACCGGAGATGTTCCACAGTGTCTACCTCTTCTCAAAACACTTCCAGTATATGAGGGAACTCTGCTACATTAAGTTCTCACGACAGAGATGCGTCTGTGCTCAGTTGGAAAGTGTAGGACGTGTCTGGGTAGCAACCAGTAAGTGTCTGATACAAGCCGCTAAGAGGGGATGCGGAGGAAGGTATCTGCTCAGGGAAGCTACTTCAGGTGCGTACTCATTCATAACAGTGTCTCTCCTTTGAGGATGTAGATAGAACAGGGAACGACTACGGGCACATTAGGTACTGTGAGTAAAGGGCATGCTAAGGCGCTTAAGCCTGCCAAACACATATTGGATGTTCTCCACCAGTGCAGATCCGCACTTAGTTTCTGCGTCGAAAACGCTTCCTACACTGAGAGGGAAGTGTGCTTTAGGAGGGATTCACTGCAGTGTTACGTCTGTTAAAGAAGGAAGCTTTTGGGCCTGACTCTGTGGTAACCCCAATAGGCGCACATAGCTTTCCAGTCTCAGCCGTCTATCCGTTGGACTATAGCAAGTTCTGTTTAAGGGAAACTCCTTCATGCGGAATGTCACTTCTCACAGTGTCTTTCCAGTGGAGGAAAAAAGATAGAACAACGACGGACAGAGAGAACGTTGCAACCCGTGAGTGAAGTACAGGGTAAGGCACCTAAGCCTCTATGATGCATACTGGATGTTCAACACCTGGGATTTTCCACAATGTCTACCACTTCTCAAAACACTTCCAATATAGGAGGGAACTGTGCTACCGTAAGTTCTAATGACAGGGATGCATCTGTGCAAGTTTGAAAACTCGAGGATGTGTCTGGGTAGCAAACATGAAGTGTCTCATAAAGGCAGCTTAGACTGGATGCGTAGGAGGTATCTGCTCAGGGAAGCTACTTCAGTTTTGTACTCATTCATAACAGTGCTTCTCCTTGGAGGAATGAAGGAAGAACACGGACGGACTAGGGGCACAGTAGGTACTGTGAATAAAGGGCAGGCTATGAACCTTACGCCTGCCAACCACATATTGGATGTTCACCACCAGTGTTGATCCGCACATAGGTTCTGCGTCTAAAACGCTTCCAACACTGAGAGGGAAGTGTGCTTTAGGAGGGATTCACTGCAGTGTTACGTCTGTTAAAGAAGGATGCTTTTGGGACTGACTCTGTGGTAACCGCATTAGGCGCACATAGCTTTCAAGTCTCAGACGTCTAACAGTTAGACTATAGGAAGTTCTGTTTAAGGGAAACTCCTTCATGCGGAATGTCACTTCTCACAGTGTCTTTGCAGTGGAGAAAAGAAGATAGAACAAGGACGGACAGAGAGAACGATGCAAACCCTGATTGAAGTACAGGGTAAGCCTCGTAGGCCTCTATTATGCATACTGGTAGTTCAACACCGGAGATGTTCCATAGTGTCTACCTCTTCTCAAAACACTTCCAGTATATGAGGGAACTCTGCTACATTAAGTTCTCACGACAGAGATGCGTCTGTGCTCAGTTGGAATGTATAGGACGTGTCTGGGTAGCAACCATAAGTGTCTGATACAAGCCGCTAAGAGGGGATGCGGAGGAAGGTATCTGCTCAGGGAAGCTACTTCAGGTGCGTACTCATTCATAACAGTATCTCTCCTTTGAGGATGTAGATAGAACAGGGAACGACTACGGGCACATTAGGTACTGTGATTAAAGGGCATGCTAAGGCGCTTAAGCCTGCCAAACACATATTGGATGTTCTCCACCAGTGCAGATCCGCACTTAGTTTCTGCGTCGAAAACGCTTCCTACACTGAGAGGGAAGTGTGCTTTAGGAGGGATTCACTGCAGTGTTACGTCTGTTAAAGAAGGAAGCTTTTGGGACTGACTCTGTGGTAACCCCAATAGGCGCACATAGCTTTCCAGTCTCAGCCGTCTATCCGTTGGACTATAGCAAGTTCTGTTTAAGGGAAACTCCTTCATGCGGAATGTCACTTCTCACAGTGTCTTTGCAGTGGAGGAAAGAAGATAGAACAACGACGGACAGAGAGAACGTTGCAACCCGTGAGTGAAGTACAGGGTAAGGCACCTAAGCCTCTATGATGCATACTGGATGTTCAACACCTGGGATTTTCCACAATGTCTACCACTTCTCAAAACACTTCCAATATAGGAGGGAACTGTGCTACCGTAAGTTCTAATGACAGGGATGCATCTGTGCAAGTTTGAAAACTCGAGGATGTGTCTGGGTAGCAAACATGAAGTGTCTCATAAAGGCACCTTAGACTGGATGCGTAGGAGGTATCTGCTCAGGGAAGCTACTTCAGTTTTGTACTCATTCATAACAGTGCTTCTCCTTGGAGGAATGAAGGAAGAACACGGACGGACTAGCGGCACAGTAGGTACTGTGAATAAAGGGCAGGCTATGAACCTTACGCCTGCCAACTACATATTGGATGTTCACCACCAGTGTTGATCCGCACATAGGTTCTGCGTCTAAAACGCTTCCAACACTGAGAGGGAAGTGTGCTTTAGGAGGGATTCACTGCAGTGTTACGTCTGTTAAAGAAGGATGCTTTTGGGACTGACTCTGTGGTAACCGCATTAGGCGCACATAGCTTTCCAGTCTCAGACGTCTAACCGTTAGACTATATAAGTTCTGTTTAAGGGAAACTCCTTCATGCGGAATGTCACTTCTCACAGTGTCTTTGCAGTGGAGAAAAGAAGATAGAACAAGGACGGACAGAGAGAACGATGCAAACCGTGATTGAAGTACAGGGTAAGCCTCGTAGGCCTCTATTATGCATACTGGTAGTTCAACACCGGAGATGTTCCACAGTGTCTACCTCTTCTCAAAACACTTCCAGTATATGAGGGAACTCTGCTACATTAAGTTCTCACGACAGAGATGCGTCTGTGCTAGTTGGAAAGTGTAGGACGTGTCTGGGTAGCAACCAGTAAGTGTCTGATACAAGCCGCTAAGAGGGGATGCGGAGGAAGGTATCTGCTCAGGGAAGCTACTTCAGGTGCGTACTCATTCATAACAGTGTCTCTCCTTTGAGGATGTAGATAGAACAGGGAACGACTACGGGCACATTAGGTACTGTGAGTAAAGGGCATGCTAAGGCGCTTAAGCCTGCCAAACACATATTAGATGTTCTCACCAGTGCAGATCCGCACTTAGTTTCTGCGTCGAAAACGCTTCCTACACTGAGAGGGAAGTGTGCTTTAGCAGGGATTCACTGCAGTGTTACCTCTGTTAAAGAAGGAAGCTTTTGGGACTGACTCTGTGGTAACCCCAATAGGCGCACATAGCTTTCCAGTCTCAGCCGTCTATCCGTTGGATTATAGCAAGTTCTGTTTAAGGGAAACTCCTTCATGCGGAATGTCACTTCTCACAGTGTCTTTGCAGTGGAGGAAAGAAGATAGAACAACGACGGACAGAGAGAACGTTGCAACCCGTGAGTGAAGTACAGGGTATGGCACCTAAGCCTCTATGATGCATACTGGATGTTCAACACCTGGGATTTTCCACAATGTCTACCACTTCTCAAAACACTTCCAATATAGGAGGGAACTGTGCTACCGTAAGTTCTAATGACAGGGATGCATCTGTGCAAGGTTGAAAACTCGAGGATGTGTCTGGGTAGCAAACATGAAGTGTCTCATAAAGGCACCTTAGACTGGATGCGTAGGAGGTATCTGCTCAGGGAAGCTACTTCAGTTTTGTACTCATTCATAACAGTGCTTCTCCTTGGAGGAATGAAGGAAGAACTCGGACGGACTAGCGGCACAGTAGGTACTGTGAATAAAGGGCAGGCTATGAACCTTACGCCTGCCAACCACATATTGGATGTTCACCACCAGTGTTGATCCGCACATAGGTTCTGCGTCTAAAACGCTTCCAACACTGAGAGGGAAGTGTGCTTTAGGAGGGATTCACTGCAGTGTTACGTCTGTTAAAGAAGGATGCTTTTGGGACTGACTCTGTGGTAACCGCATTAGGCGCACTTAGCTTTCCAGTCTCAGACGTCTAACCGTTAGACTATATAAGTTCTGTTTAAGGGAAACTCCTTCATGCGGTATGTCACTTCTCACAGTGTCTTTGCAGTGGAGAAAAGAAGATAGAACAAGGACGGACAGAGAGAACGATGCAAACCGTGATTGAAGTACAGGGTAAGCCTCGTAGGCCTCTATTATGCATACTGGTAGTTCAACACCGGAGATGTTCCACAGTGTCTACCTCTTCTCAAAACACTTCCAGTATATGAGGGACTCTGCTACATTAAGTTCTCACGACAGAGATGCGTCTGTGCTCAGTTGGAAAGTGTAGGACGTGTCTGGGTAGCAACCAGTAAGTGTCTGATACAAGCCGCTAAGAGGGGACGCGGAGGAAGGTATCTGCTCAGGGAAGCTACTTCAGGTGCGTACACATTCATAACAGTGTCTCTCCTTTGAGGATGTAGATAGAACAGGGAACGACTACGGGCACATTAGGTACTGTGAGTAAAGGGCATGCTAAGGCGCTTAAGCCTGCCAAACACATATTAGATGTTCTCACCAGTGCAGATCCGCACTTAGTTTCTGCGTCGAAAACGCTTCCTACACTGAGAGCGAAGTGTGCTTTAGGAGGGATTCACTGCAGTGTTACCTCTGTTAAAGAAGGAAGCTTTTGGGACTGACTCTGTGGTAACCCCAATAGGCGCACATAGCTTTCCAGTCTCAGCCGTCTATCCGTTGGACTATAGCAAGTTCTGTTTTAGGGAAACTTCTTCATGCGGAATGTCACTTCTCACAGTGTCTTTGCAGTGGAGGAAAGAAGATAGAACAACGACGGACAGAGAGAACGTTGCAACCCGTGAGTGAAGTACAGGGTAAGGCACCTAAGCCTCTATGATGCATACTGGATGTTCAACACCTGGGATTTTCCACAATGTCTACCACTTCTCAAAACACTTCCAATATAGGAGGGAACTGTGCTACCGTAAGTTCTAATGACAGGGATGCATCTGTGCAAGTTTGAAAACTCGAGGATGTGTCTGGGTAGCAAACATGAAGTGTCTCATAAAGGCACCTTAGACTGGATGCGTAGGAGGTATCTACTCAGGGAAGCTACTTCAGTTTTGTACTCATTCATAACAGTGCTTCTCCTTGGAGGAATGAAGGAAGAACACGGACGGACTAGCGGCACAGTAGGTACTGTGAATAAAGGGCAGGCTATGAACCTTACACCTGCCAACTACATATTGGATGTTCACCACCAGTGTTGATCCGCACATAGGTTCTGCGTCTAAAACGCTTCCAACACTGAGAGGGAAGTGTGCTTTAGGAGGGATTCACTGCAGTGTTACGTCTGTTAAATAAGGATGCTTTTGGGACTGACTCTGTGGTAACCGCATTAGGAGCACTTAGCTTTCCAGTCTCAGACGTCTAACTGTTAGACTATATAAGTTCTGTTTAAGGGAAACTCCTTCATGCGGAATGTCACTTCTCACAGTGTCTTTGCAGTGGAGAAAAGAAGATAGAACAAGGACGGACAGAGAGAACGATGCAAACCGTGATGGAAGTACAGGGTAAGCCTCGTAGGCCTCTATTATGCATACTGGTAGTTCAACACCGGAGATGTTCCACAGTGTCTACCTCTTCTCAAAACACTTCCAGTATATGAGGGAACTCTGCTACATTAAGTTCTCACGACAGAGATGCGTCTGTGCTCAGTTGGAAAGTGTAGGACGTGTCTGGGTAGCAACCAGTAAGTGTCTGATACAAGCCGCTAAGAGGGGATGCGGAGGAAGGTATCTGCTCAGGGAAGCTACTTCAGGTGCGTACTCATTCATAACAGTGTCTCTCCTTTGAGGATGTAGATAGAACAGGGAACGACTACGGGCACATTAGGTACTGTGAGTAAAGGGCATGCTAAGGCGCTTAAGCCTGCCAAACACATATTAGATGTTCTCACCAGTGCAGATCCGCACTTAGTTTCTGCGTCGAAAACGCTTCCTACACTGAGAGGGAAGTGTGCTTTAGGAGGGATTCACTGCAGTGTTACCTCTGTTAAAGAAGGAAGCTTTTGGGACTGACTCTGTGGTAACCCCAATAGGCGCACATAGCTTTCCAGTCTCAGCCGTCTATCCGTTGGACTATAGCAAGTTCTGTTTAAGGGAAACTCCTTCATGCGGAATGTCACTTCTCACAGTGTCTTTCCAGTGGAGGAAAGAAGATAGAACAACGACGGACAGAGAGAACGTTGCAACCCGTGAGTGAAGTACAGGGTAAGGCACCTAAGCCTCTATGATGCATACTGGATGTTCAACACCTGGGATTTTCCACAATGTCTACCACTTCTCAAAACACTTCCAATATAGGAGGGAACTGTGCTACCGTAAGTTCTAATGACAGGGATGCATCTGTGCAAGTTTGAAAACTCGAGGATGTGTCTGGGTAGCAAACATGAAGTGTCTCATAAAGGCACCTTAGACTGGATGCGTAGGAGGTATCTGCTCAGGGAAGCTACTTCAGTTTTGTACTCATTCATAACAGTGCTTCTCCTTGGAGGAATGAAGGAAGAACACGGACGGACTAGGGGCACAGTAGGTACTGTGAATAAAGGGCAGGCTATGAACCTTACGCCTGCCAACCACATATTGGATGTTCACCACCAGTGTTGATCCGCACATAGGTTCTGCGTCTAAAACGCTTCCAACACTGAGAGGGAAGTGTGCTTTAGGAGGGATTCACTGCAGTGTTACGTCTGTTAAAGAAGGATGCTTTTGGGACTGACTCTGTGGTAACCGCATTAGGCGCACATAGCTTTCCAGTCTCAGACGTCTAACCGTTAGACTATAGGAAGTTCTGTTTAAGGGAAACTCCTTCATGCGGAATGTCACTTCTCACAGTGTCTTTGCAGTGGAGAAAAGAAGATAGAACAAGGACGGACAGAGAGAACGATGCAAACCCTGATTGAAGTACAGGGTAAGCCTCGTAGGCCTCTATTATGCATACTGGTAGTTCAACACCGGAGATGTTCCACAGTGTCTACCTCTTCTCAAAACACTTCCAGTATATGAGGGAACTCTGCTACATTAAGTTCTCACGACAGAGATGCGTCTGTGCTCAGTTGGAATGTATAGGACGTGTCTGGGTAGCAACCATAAGTGTCTGATACAAGCCGCTAAGAGGGGACGCGGAGGAAGGTATCTGCTCAGGGAAGCTACTTCAGGTGCGTACTCATTCATAACAGTGTCTCTCCTTTGAGGATGTAGATAGAACAGGGAACGACTACGGGCACATTAGGTACTGTGAGTAAAGGGCATGCTAAGGCGCTTAAGCCTGCCAAACACATATTGGATGTTCTCCACCAGTGCAGATCCGCACTTAGTTTCTGCGTCGAAAACGCTTCCTACACTGAGAGGGAAGTGTGCTTTAGGAGGGATTCACTGCAGTGTTACGTCTGTTAAAGAAGGAAGCTTTTGGGACTGACTCTGTGGTAACCCCAATAGGCGCACATAGCTTTCCAGTCTCAGCCGTCTATCCGTTGGACTATAGCAAGTTCTGTTTAAGGGAAACTCCTTCATGCGGAATGTCACTTCTCACAGTGTCTTTGCAGTGGAGGAAAGAAGATAGAACAACGACGGACAGAGAGAACGTTGCAACCCGTGAGTGAAGTACAGGGTAAGGCACCTAAGCCTCTATGATGCATACTGGATGTTCAACACCTGGGATTTTCCACAATGTCTACCACTTCTCAAAACACTTCCAATATAGGAGGGAACTGTGCTACCGTAAGTTCTAATGACAGGGATGCATCTGTGCAAGTTTGAAAACTCGAGGATGTGTCTGGGTAGCAAACATGAAGTGTCTCATAAAGGCACCTTAGACTGGATGCGTAGGAGGTATCTGCTCAGGGAAGCTACTTCAGTTTTGTACTCATTCATAACAGTGCTTCTCCTTGGAGGAATGAAGGAAGAACACGGACGGACTAGCGGCACAGTAGGTACTGTGAATAAAGGGCAGGCTATGAACCTTACGCCTGCCAACTACATATTGGATGTTCACCACCAGTGTTGATCCGCACATAGGTTCTGCGTCTAAAACGCTTCCAACACTGAGAGGGAAGTGTGCTTTAGGAGGGATTCACTGCAGTGTTACGTCTGTTAAAGAAGGATGCTTTTGGGACTGACTCTGTGGTAACCGCATTAGGCGCACTTAGCTTTCCAGTCTCAGACGTCTAACCGTTAGACTATATAAGTTCTGTTTAAGGGAAACTCCTTCATGCGGAATGTCACTTCTCACAGTGTCTTTGCAGTGGAGAAAAGAAGATAGAACAAGGACGGACAGAGAGAACGATGCAAACCCTGATTGAAGTACAGGGTAAGCCTCGTAGGCCTCTATTATGCATACTGGTAGTTCAACACCGGAGATGTTCCACAGTGTCTACCTCTTCTCAAAACACTTCCAGTATATGAGGGAACTCTGCTACATTAAGTTCTCACGACAGAGATGCTTCTGTGCTCAGTTGGAATGTATAGGACGTGTCTGGGTAGCAACCATAAGTGTCTGATACAAGCCGCTAAGAGGGGACGCGGAGGAAGGTATCTGCTCAGGGAAGCTACTTCAGGTCCGTACTCATTCATAACAGTGTCTCTCCTTTGAGGATGTAGATAGAACAGGGAACGACTACGGGCACATTAGGTACTGTGAGTAAAGGGCATGCTAAGGCGCTTAAGCCTGCCAAACACATATTGGATGTTCTCCACCAGTGCAGATCCGCACTTAGTTTCTGCGTCGAAAACGCTTCCTACACTGAGAGGGAAGTGTGCTTTAGGAGGGATTCACTGCAGTGTTACCTCTGTTAAAGAAGGAAGCTTTTGGGACTGACTCTGTGGTAACCCCAATAGGCGCACATAGCTTTCCAGTCTCAGCCGTCTATCCGTTGGACTATAGCAAGTTCTGTTTAAGGGAAACTCCTTCATGCGGAATGTCACTTCTCACAGTGTCTTTGCAGTGGAGGAAAGAAGATAGAACAACGACGGACAGAGAGAACGTTGCAACCCGTGAGTGAAGTACAGGGTAAGGCACCTAAGCCTCTATGATGCATACTGGATGTTCAACACCTGGGATTTTCCACAATGTCTACCACTTCTCAAAACACTTCCAATATAGGAGGGAACTGTGCTACCGTAAGTTCTAATGACAGGGATGCATCTGTGCAAGTTTGAAAACTCGAGGATGTGTCTGGGTAGCAAACATGAAGTGTCTCATAAAGGCACCTTAGACTGGATGCGTAGGAGGTATCTGCTCAGGGAAGCTACTTCAGTTTTGTACTCATTCATAACAGTGCTTCTCCTTGGAGGAATGAAGGAAGAACACGGACGGACTAGGGGCACAGTAGGTACTGTGAATAAAGGGCAGGCTATGAACCTTACGCCTGCCAACCACATATTGGATGTTCACCACCAGTGTTGATCCGCACATAGGTTCTGCGTCTAAAACGCTTCCAACACTGAGAGGGAAGTGTGCTTTAGGAGGGATTCACTGCAGTGTTACATCTGTTAAAGAAGGATGCTTTTGGGACTGACTCTGTGGTAACCGCATTAGGCGCACATAGCTTTCCAGTCTCAGACGTCTAACCGTTAGACTATAGGAAGTTCTGTTTAAGGGAAACTCCTTCATGCGGAATGTCACTTCTCACAGTGTCTTTGCAGTGGAGAAAAGAAGATAGAACAAGGACGGACAGAGAGAACGATGCAAACCCTGATTGAAGTACAGGGTAAGCCTCGTAGGCCTCTATTATGCATACTGGTAGTTCAACACCGGAGATGTTCCACAGTGTCTACCTCTTCTCAAAACACTTCCAGTATATGAGGGAACTCTGCTACATTAAGTTCTCACGACAGAGATGCGTCTGTGCTCAGTTGGAATGTATAGGACGTGTCTGGGTAGCAACCATAAGTGTCTGATACAAGCCGCTAAGAGGGGATGCGGAGGAAGGTATCTGCTCAGGGAAGCTACTTCAGGTGCGTACTCATTCATAACAGTATCTCTCCTTTGAGGATGTAGATAGAACAGGGAACGACTACGGGCACATTAGGTACTGTGATTAAAGGGCATGCTAAGGCGCTTAAGCCTGCCAAACACATATTGGATGTTCTCCACCAGTGCAGATCCGCACTTAGTTTCTGCGTCGAAAACGCTTCCTACACTGAGAGGGAAGTGTGCTTTAGGAGGGATTCACTGCAGTGTTACGTCTGTTAAAGAAGGAAGCTTTTGGGACTGACTCTGTGGTAACCCCAATAGGCGCACATAGCTTTCCAGTCTCAGCCGTCTATCCGTTGGACTATAGCAAGTTCTGTTTAAGGGAAACTCCTTCATGCGGAATGTCACTTCTCACAGTGTCTTTGCAGTGGAGGAAAGAAGATAGAACAACGACGGACAGAGAGAACGTTGCAACCCGTGAGTGAAGTACAGGGTAAGGCACCTAAGCCTCTATGATGCATACTGGATGTTCAACACCTGGGATTTTCCACAATGTCTACCACTTCTCAAAACACTTCCAATATAGGAGGGAACTGTGCTACCGTAAGTTCTAATGACAGGGATGCATCTGTGCAAGTTTGAAAACTCGAGGATGTGTCTGGGTAGCAAACATGAAGTGTCTCATAAAGGCACCTTAGACTGGATGCGTAGGAGGTATCTGCTCAGGGAAGCTACTTCAGTTTTGTACTCATTCATAACAGTGCTTCTCCTTGGAGGAATGAAGGAAGAACACGGACGGACTAGGGGCACAGTAGGTACTGTGAATAAAGGGCAGGCTATGAACCTTACGCCTGCCAACTACATATTGGATGTTCACCACCAGTGTTGATCCGCACATAGGTTCTGCGTCTAAAACGCTTCCAACACTGAGAGGGAAGTGTGCTTTAGGAGGGATTCACTGCAGTGTTACGTCTGTTAAAGAAGGATGCTTTTGGGACTGACTCTGTGGTAACCGCATTAGGCGCACATAGCTTTCCAGTCTCAGACGTCTAACCGTTAGACTATATAAGTTCTGTTTAAGGGAAACTCCTTCATGCGGAATGTCACTTCTCACAGTGTCTTTGCAGTGGAGAAAAGAAGATAGAACAAGGACGGACAGAGAGAACGATGCAAACCGTGATTGAAGTACAGGGTAAGCCTCGTAGGCCTCTATTATGCATACTGGTAGTTCAACACCGGAGATGTTCCACAGTGTCTACCTCTTCTCAAAACACTTCCAGTATATGAGGGAACTCTGCTACATTAAGTTCTCACGACAGAGATGCGTCTGTGCTCAGTTGGAAAGTGTAGGACGTGTCTGGGTAGCAACCAGTAAGTGTCTGATACAAGCCGCTAAGAGGGGATGCGGAGGAAGGTATCTGCTCAGGGAAGCTACTTCAGGTGCGTACTCATTCATAACAGTGTCTCTCCTTTGAGGATGTAGATAGAACAGGGAACGACTACGGGCACATTAGGTACTGTGAGTAAAGGGCATGCTAAGGCGCTTAAGCCTGCCAAACACATATTAGATGTTCTCACCAGTGCAGATCCGCACTTAGTTTCTGCGTCGAAAACGCTTCCTACACTGAGAGGGAAGTGTGCTTTAGGAGGGATTCACTGCAGTGTTACCTCTGTTAAAGAAGGAAGCTTTTGGGACTGACTCTGTGGTAACCCCAATAGGCGCACATAGCTTTCCAGTCTCAGCCGTCTATCCGTTGGACTATAGCAAGTTCTGTTTAAGGGAAACTCCTTCATGCGGAATGTCACTTCTCACAGTGTCTTTGCAGTGGAGGAAAGAAGATAGAACAACGACGGACAGAGAGAACGTTGCAACCCGTGAGTGAAGTACAGGGTAAGGCACCTAAGCCTCTATGATGCATACTGGATGTTCAACACCTGGGATTTTCCACAATGTCTACCACTTCTCAAAACACTTCCAATATAGGAGGGAACTGTGCTACCGTAAGTTCTAATGACAGGGATGCATCTGTGCAAGTTTGAAAACTCGAGGATGTGTCTGGGTAGCAAACATGAAGTGTCTCATAAAGGCACCTTAGACTGGATGCGTAGGAGGTATCTGCTCAGGGAAGCTACTTCAGTTTTGTACTCATTCATAACAGTGCTTCTCCTTGGAGGAATGAAGGAAGAACACGGACGGACTAGGGGCACAGTAGGTACTGTGAATAAAGGGCAGGCTATGAACCTTACGCCTGCCAACCACATATTGGATGTTCACCACCAGTGTTGATCCGCACATAGGTTCTGCGTCTAAAACGCTTCCAACACTGAGAGGGAAGTGTGCTTTAGGAGGGATTCACTGCAGTGTTACGTCTGTTAAAGAAGGATGCTTTTGGGACTGACTCTGTGGTAACCGCATTAGGCGCACATAGCTTTCCAGTCTCAGACGTCTAACCGTTAGACTATAGGAAGTTCTGTTTAAGGGAAACTCCTTCATGCGGAATGTCACTTCTCACAGTGTCTTTGCAGTGGAGAAAAGAAGATAGAACAAGGACGGACAGAGAGAACGATGCAAACCGTGATTGAAGTACAGGGTAAGCCTCGTAGGCCTCTATTATGCATACTGGTAGTTCAACACCGGAGATGTTCCACAGTGTCTACCTCTTCTCAAAACACTTCCAGTATATGAGGGAACTCTGCTACATTAAGTTCTCACGACAGAGATGCGTCTGTGCTCAGTTGGAATGTATAGGACGTGTCTGGGTAGCAACCATAAGTGTCTGATACAAGCCGCTAAGAGGGGATGCGGAGGAAGGTATCTGCTCAGGGAAGCTACTTCAGGTGCGTACTCATTCATAACAGTATCTCTCCTTTGAGGATGTAGATAGAACAGGGAACGACTACGGGCACATTAGGTACTGTGATTAAAGGGCATGCTAAGGCGCTTAAGCCTGCCAAACACATATTGGATGTTCTCCACCAGTGCAGATCCGCACTTAGTTTCTGCGTCGAAAACGCTTCCTACACTGAGAGGGAAGTGTGCTTTAGGAGGGATTCACTGCAGTGTTACGTCTGTTAAAGAAGGAAGCTTTTGGGACCGACTCTGTGGTAACCCCAATAGGCGCACATAGCTTTCCAGTCTCAGCCGTCTATCCGTTGGACTATAGCAAGTTCTGTTTAAGGGAAACTCCTTCATGCGGAATGTCACTTCTCACAGTGTCTTTGCAGTGGAGGAAAGAAGATAGAACAACGACGGACAGAGAGAACGTTGCAACCCGTGAGTGAAGTACAGGGTAAGGCACCTAAGCCTCTATGATGCATACTGGATGTTCAACACCTGGGATTTTCCACAATGTCTACCACTTCTCAAAACACTTCCAATATAGGAGGGAACTGTGCTACCGTAAGTTCTAATGACAGGGATGCATCTGTGCAAGTTTGAAAACTCGAGGATGTGTCTGGGTAGCAAACATGAAGTGTCTCATAAAGGCACCTTAGACTGGATGCGTAGGAGGTATCTGCTCAGGGAAGCTACTTCAGTTTTGTACTCATTCATAACAGTGCTTCTCCTTGGAGGAATGAAGGAAGAACACGGACGGACTAGCGGCACAGTAGGTACTGTGAATAAAGGGCAGGCTATGAACCTTACGCCTGCCAACTACATATTGGATGTTCACCACCAGTGTTGATCCGCACATAGGTTCTGCGTCTAAAACGCTTCCAACACTGAGAGGGAAGTGTGCTTTAGGAGGGATTCACTGCAGTGTTACGTCTGTTAAAGAAGGATGCTTTTGGGACTGACTCTGTGGTAACCGCATTAGGCGCACATAGCTTTCCAGTCTCAGACGTCTAACCGTTAGACTATATAAGTTCTGTTTAAGGGAAACTCCTTCATGCGGAATGTCACTTCTCACAGTGTCTTTGCAGTGGAGAAAAGAAGATAGAACAAGGACGGACAGAGAGAACGATGCAAACCGTGATTGAAGTACAGGGTAAGCCTCGTAGGCCTCTATTATGCATACTGGTAGTTCAACACCGGAGATGTTCCACAGTGTCTACCTCTTCTCAAAACACTTCCAGTATATGAGGGAACTCTGCTACATTAAGTTCTCACGACAGAGATGCGTCTGTGCTCAGTTGGAAAGTGTAGGACGTGTCTGGGTAGCAATCAGTAAGTGTCTGATACAAGCCGCTAAGAGGGGATGCGGAGGAAGGTATCTGCTCAGGGAAGCTACTTCAGGTGCGTACTCATTCATAACAGTGTCTCTCCTTTGAGGATGTAGATAGAACAGGGAACGACTACGGGCACATTAGGTACTGTGAGTAAAGGGCATGCTAAGGCGCTTAAGCCTGCCAAACACATATTAGATGTTCTCACCAGTGCAGATCCGCACTTAGTTTCTGCGTCGAAAACGCTTCCTACACTGAGAGGGAAGTGTGCTTTAGGAGGGATTCACTGCAGTGTTACCTCTGTTAAAGAAGGAAGCTTTTGGGACTGACTCTGTGGTAACCCCAATAGGCGCACATAGCTTTCCAGTCTCAGCCGTCTATCCGTTGGACTATAGCAAGTTCTGTTTAAGGGAAACTCCTTCATGCGGAATGTCACATCTCACAGTGTCTTTCCAGTGGAGGAAAGAAGATAGAACAACGACGGACAGAGAGAACGTTGCAAGCCGTGAGTGAAGTACAGGGTAAGGCACCTAAGCCTCTATGATGCATACTGGATGTTCAACACCTGGGATTTTCCACAATGTCTACCACTTCTCAAAACACTTCCAATATAGGAGGGAACTGTGCTACCGTAAGTTCTAATGACAGGGATGCATCTGTGCAAGTTTGATAACTCGAGGATGTGTCTGGGTAGCAAACATGAAGTGTCTCATAAAGGCACCTTAGACTGGATGCGTAGGAGGTATCTGCTCAGGGAAGCTACTTCAGTTTTGTACTCATTCATAACAGTGCTTCTCCTTGGAGGAATGAAGGAAGAACACGGACGGACTAGGGGCACAGTAGGTACTGTGAATAAAGGGCAGGCTATGAACCTTACGCCTGCCAACCACATATTGGATGTTCACCACCAGTGTTGATCCGCACATAGGTTCTGCGTCTAAAACGCTTCCAACACTGAGAGGGAAGTGTGCTTTAGGAGGGATTCACTGCAGTGTTACGTCTGTTAAAGAAGGATGCTTTTGGGACTGACTCTGTGGTAACCGCATTAGGCGCACATAGCTTTCAAGTCTCAGACGTCTAACAGTTAGACTATAGGAAGTTCTGTTTAAGGGAAACTCCTTCATGCGGAATGTCACTTCTCACAGTGTCTTTGCAGTGGAGAAAAGAAGATAGAACAAGGACGGACAGAGAGAACGATGCAAACCCTGATTGAAGTACAGGGTAAGCCTCGTAGGCCTCTATTATGCATACTGTTAGTTCAACACCGGAGATGTTCCACAGTGTCTACCTCTTCTCAAAACACTTCCAGTATATGAGGGAACTCTGCTACATTAAGTTCTCACGAAAGAGATGCGTCTGTGCTCAGTTGGAATGTATAGGACGTGTCTGGGTAGCAACCATAAGTGTCTGATACAAGCCGCTAAGAGGGGATGCGGAGGAAGGTATCTGCTCAGGGAAGCTACTTCAGGTGCGTACTCATTCATAACAGTATCTCTCCTTTGAGGATGTAGATAGAACAGGGAACGACTATGGGCACATTAGGTACTGTGAGTAAAGGGCATGCTAAGGCGCTTAAGCCTGCCAAACACATATTGGATGTTCTCCACCAGTGCAGATCCGCACTTAGTTTCTGCGTCGAAAACGCTTCCTACACTGAGAGGGAAGTGTGCTTTAGGAGGGATTCACTGCAGTGTTACGTCTGTTAAAAAAGGAAGCTTTTGGGACTGACTCTGTGGTAACCCCAATAGGCGCACATAGCTTTCCAGTCTCAGCCGTCTATCCGTTGGACTATAGCAAGTTCTGTTTAAGGGAAACTCCTTCATGCGGAATGTCACTTCTCACAGTGTCTTTCCAGTGGAGGAAAGAAGATAGAACAACGACGGACAGAGAGAACGTTGCAACCCGTGAGTGAAGTACAGGGTAAGGCACCTAAGCCTCTATGATGCATACTGGACGTTCAACACCTGGGATTTTCCACAATGTCTACCACTTCTCAAAACACTTCCAATATAGGAGGGAACTGTGCTACCGTAAGTTCTAATGACAGGGATGCATCTGTGCAAGTTTGAAAACTCGAGGATGTGTCTGGGTAGCAAACATGAAGTGTCTCATAAAGGCACCTTAGACTGGATGCGTAGGAGGTATCTGCTCAGGGAAGCTACTTCAGTTTTGTACTCATTCATAACAGTGCTTCTCCTTGGAGGAATGAAGGAAGAACACGGACGGACTAGGGGCACAGTAGGTACTGTGAATAAAGGGCAGGCTATGAACCTTACGCCTGCCAACCACATATTGGATGTTCACCACCAGTGTTGATCCGCACATAGGTTCTGCGTCTAAAACGCTTCCAACACTGAGAGGGAAGTGTGCTTTAGGAGGGATTCACTGCAGTGTTACGTCTGTTAAAGAAGGATGCTTTTGGGACTGACTCTGTGGTAACCGCATTAGGCGCACTTAGCTTTCCAGTCTCAGACGTCTAACCGTTAGACTATATAAGTTCTGTTTAAGGGAAACTCCTTCATGCGGAATGTCACTTCTCACAGTGTCTTTGCAGTGGAGAAAAGAAGATAGAACAAGGACGGACAGAGAGAACGATGCAAACCCTGATTGAAGTACAGGGTAAGCCTCGTAGGCCTCTATTATGCATACTGGTAGTTCAACACCGGAGATGTTCCACAGTGTCTACCTCTTCTCAAAACACTTCCAGTATATGAGGGAACTCTGCTACATTAAGTTCTCACGACAGAGATGCGTCTGTGCTCAGTTGGAATGTATAGGACGTGTCTGGGTAGCAACCATAAGTGTCTGATACAAGCCGCTAAGAGGGGACGCGGAGGAAGGTATCTGCTCAGGGAAGCTACTTCAGGTGCGTACTCATTCATAACAGTGTCTCTCCTTTGAGGATGTAGATAGAACAGGGAACGACTACGGGCACATTAGGTACTGTGAGTAAAGGGCATGCTAAGGCGCTTAAGCCTGCCAAACACATATTGGATGTTCTCCACCAGTGCAGATCCGCACTTAGTTTCTGCGTCGAAAACGCTTCCTACACTGAGAGGGAAGTGTGCTTTAGGAGGGATTCACTGCAGTGTTACGTCTGTTAAAGAAGGAAGCTTTTGGGACTGACTCTGTGGTAACCCCAATAGGCGCACATAGCTTTCCAGTCTCAGCCGTCTATCCGTTGGACTATAGCAAGTTCTGTTTAAGGGAAACTCCTTCATGCGGAATGTCACTTCTCACAGTGTCTTTGCAGTGGAGGAAAGAAGATAGAACAACGACGGACAGAGAGAACGTTGCAACCCGTGAGTGAAGTACAGGGTAAGGCACCTAAGCCTCTATGATGCATACTGGACGTTCAACACCTGGGATTTTCCACAATGTCTACCACTTCTCAAAACACTTCCAATATAGGAGGGAACTGTGCTACCGTAAGTTCTAATGACAGGGATGCATCTGTGCAAGTTTGAAAACTCGAGGATGTGTCTGGGTAGCAAACATGAAGTGTCTCATAAAGGCACCTTAGACTGGATGCGTAGGAGGTATCTGCTCAGGGAAGCTACTTCAGTTTTGTACTCATTCATAACAGTGCTTCTCCTTGGAGGAATGAAGGAAGAACACGGACGGACTAGGGGCACAGTAGGTACTGTGAATAAAGGGCAGGCTATGAACCTTACGCCTGCCAACTACATATTGGATGTTCACCACCAGTGTTGATCCGCACATAGGTTCTGCGTCTAAAACGCTTCCAACACTGAGAGGGAAGTGTGCTTTAGGAGGGATTCACTGCAGTGTTACGTCTGTTAAAGAAGGATGCTTTTGGGACTGACTCTGTGGTAACCGCATTAGGCGCACTTAGCTTTCCAGTCTCAGACGTCTAACCGTTAGACTATATAAGTTCTGTTTAAGGGAAACTCCTTCATGCGGAATGTCACTTCTCACAGTGTCTTTGCAGTGGAGAAAAGAAGATAGAACAAGGACGGACAGAGAGAACGATGCAAACCGTGATTGAAGTACAGGGTAAGCCTCGTAGGCCTCTATTATGCATACTGGTAGTTCAACACCGGAGATGTTCCACAGTGTCTACCTCTTCTCAAAACACTTCCAGTATATGAGGGAACTCTGCTACATTAAGTTCTCACGACAGAGATGCGTCTGTGCTCAGTTGGAAAGTGTAGGACGTGTCTGGGTAGCAACCAGTAAGTGTCTGATACAAGCCGCTAAGAGGGGATGCGGAGGAAGGTATCTGCTCAGGGAAGCTACTTCAGGTGCGTACTCATTCATAACAGTGTCTCTCCTTTGAGGATGTAGATAGAACAGGGAACGACTACGGGCACATTAGGTACTGTGAGTAAAGGGCATGCTAAGGCGCTTAAGCCTGCCAAACACATATTAGATGTTCTCACCAGTGCAGATCCGCACTTAGTTTCTGCGTCGAAAACGCTTCCTACACTGAGAGGGAAGTGTGCTTTAGGAGGGATTCACTGCAGTGTTACGTCTGTTAAAGAAGGAAGCTTTTGGGACTGACTCTGTGGTAACCCCAATAGGCGCACATAGCTTTCCAGTCTCAGCCGTCTATCCGTTGGACTATAGCAAGTTCTGTTTAAGGGAAACTCCTTCATGCGGAATGTCACTTCTCACAGTGTCTTTCCAGTGGAGGAAAGAAGATAGAACAACGACGGACAGAGAGAACGTTGCAACCCGTGAGTGAAGTACAGGGTAAGGCACCTAAGCCTCTATGATGCATACTGGATGTTCAACACCTGGGATTTTCCACAATGTCTACCACTTCTCAAAACACTTCCAATATAGGAGGGAACTGTGCTACCGTAAGTTCTAATGACAGGGATGCATCTGTGCAAGTTTGAAAACTCGAGGATGTGTCTGGGTAGCAAACATGAAGTGTCTCATAAAGGCACCTTAGACTGGATGCGTAGGAGGTATCTGCTCAGGGAAGCTACTTCAGTTTTGTACTCATTCATAACAGTGCTTCTCCTTGGAGGAATGAAGGAAGAACACGGACGGACTAGGGGCACAGTAGGTACTGTGAATAAAGGGCAGGCTATGAACCTTACGCCTGCCAACCACATATTGGATGTTCACCACCAGTGTTGATCCGCACATAGGTTCTGCGTCTAAAACGCTTCCAACACTGAGAGGGAAGTGTGCTTTAGGAGGGATTCACTGCAGTGTTACGTCTGTTAAAGAAGGATGCTTTTGGGACTGACTCTGTGGTAACCGCATTAGGCGCACATAGCTTTCCAGTCTCAGACGTCTAACCGTTAGACTATAGGAAGTTCTGTTTAAGGGAAACTCCTTCATGCGGAATGTCACTTCTCACAGTGTCTTTGCAGTGGAGAAAAGAAGATAGAACAAGGACGGACAGAGAGAACGATGCAAACCCTGATTGAAGTACAGGGTAAGCCTCGTAGGCCTCTATTATGCATACTGGTAGTTCAACACCGGAGATGTTCCACAGTGTCTACCTCTTCTCAAAACACTTCCAGTATATGAGGGAACTCTGCTACATTAAGTTCTCACGACAGAGATGCGTCTGTGCTCAGTTGGAATGTATAGGACGTGTCTGGGTAGCAACCATAAGTGTCTGATACAAGCCGCTAAGAGGGGATGCGGAGGAAGGTATCTGCTCAGGGAAGCTACTTCAGGTGCGTACTCATTCATAACAGTATCTCTCTTTTGAGGATGTAGATAGAACAGGGAACGACTACGGGCACATTAGGTACTGTGATTAAAGGGCATGCTAAGGCGCTTAAGCCTGCCAAACACATATTGGATGTTCTCCACCAGTGCAGATCCGCACTTAGTTTCTGCGTCGAAAACGCTTCCTACACTGAGAGGGAAGTGTGCTTTAGGAGGGATTCACTGCAGTGTTACGTCTGTTAAAGAAGGAAGCTTTTGGGACTGACTCTGTGGTAACCCCAATAGGCGCACATAGCTTTCCAGTGTCAGCCGTCTATCCGTTGGACTATAGCAAGTTCTGTTTAAGGGAAACTCCTTCATGCGGAATGTCACTTCTCACAGTGTCTTTGCAGTGGAGGAAAGAAGATAGAACAACGACGGACAGAGAGAACGTTGCAACCCGTGAGTGAAGTACAGGGTAAGGCACCTAAGCCTCTATGATGCATACTGGATGTTCAACACCTGGGATTTTCCACAATGTCTACCACTTCTCAAAACACTTCCAATATAGGAGGGAACTGTGCTACCGTAAGTTCTAATGACAGGGATGCATCTGTGCAAGTTTGAAAACTCGAGGATGTGTCTGGGTAGCAAACATGAAGTGTCTCATAAAGGCACCTTAGACTGGATGCGTAGGAGGTATCTGCTCAGGGAAGCTACTTCAGTTTTGTACTCATTCATAACAGTGCTTCTCCTTGGAGGAATGAAGGAAGAACACGGACGGACTAGCGGCACAGTAGGTACTGTGAATAAAGGGCAGGCTATGAACCTTACGCCTGCCAACTACATATTGGATGTTCACCACCAGTGTTGATCCGCACATAGGTTCTGCGTCTAAAACGCTTCCAACACTGAGAGGGAAGTGTGCTTTAGGAGGGATTCACTGCAGTGTTACGTCTGTTAAAGAAGGATGCTTTTGGGACTGACTCTGTGGTAACCGCATTAGGCGCACATAGCTTTCCAGTCTCAGACGTCTAACCGTTAGACTATAAAAATTCTGTTTAAGGGAAACTCCTTCATGCGGAATGTCACTTCTCACAGTGTCTTTGCAGTGGAGAAAAGAAGATAGAACAAGGACGGACAGAGAGAACGATGCAAACCGTGATTGAAGTACAGGGTAAGCCTCGTAGGCCTCTATTATGCATACTGGTAGTTCAACACCGGAGATGTTCCACAGTGTCTACCTCTTCTCAAAACACTTCCAGTATATGAGGGAACTCTGCTACATTAAGTTCTCACGACAGAGATGCGTCTGTGCTCAGTTGGAAAGTGTAGGACGTGTCTGGGTAGCAACCAGTAAGTGTCTGATACAAGCCGCTAAGAGGGGATGCGGAGGAAGGTATCTGCTCAGGGAAGCTACTTCAGGTGCGTACTCATTCATAACAGTGTCTCTCCTTTGAGGATGTAGATAGAACAGGGAACGACTACGGGCACATTAGGTACTGTGAGTAAAGGGCATGCTAAGGCGCTTAAGCCTGCCAAACACATATTGGATGTTCTCCACCAGTGCAGATCCGCACTTAGTTTCTGCGTCGAAAACGCTTCCTACACTGAGAGGGAAGTGTGCTTTAGGAGGGATTCACTGCAGTGTTACGTCTGTTAAAGAAGGAAGCTTTTGGGACTGACTCTGTGGTAACCCCAATAGGCGCACATAGCTTTCCAGTCTCAGCCGTCTATCCGTTGGACTATAGCAAGTTCTGTTTAAGGGAAACTCCTTCATGCGGAATGTCACTTCTCACAGTGTCTTTCCAGTGGAGGAAAAAAGATAGAACAACGACGGACAGAGAGAACGTTGCAACCCGTGAGTGAAGTACAGGGTAAGGCACCTAAGCCTCTATGATGCATACTGGATGTTCAACACCTGGGATTTTCCACAATGTCTACCACTTCTCAAAACACTTCCAATATAGGAGGGAACTGTGCTACCGTAAGTTCTAATGACAGGGATGCATCTGTGCAAGTTTGAAAACTCGAGGATGTGTCTGGGTAGCAAACATGAAGTGTCTCATAAAGGCACCTTAGACTGGATGCGTAGGAGGTATCTGCTCAGGGAAGCTACTTCAGTTTTGTACTCATTCATAACAGTGCTTCTCCTTGGAGGAATGAAGGAAGAACACGGACGGACTAGGGGCACAGTAGGTACTGTGAATAAAGGGCAGGCTATGAACCTTACGCCTGCCAACCACATATTGGATGTTCACCACCAGTGTTGATCCGCACATAGGTTCTGCGTCTAAAACGCTTCCAACACTGAGAGGGAAGTGTGCTTTAGGAGGGATTCACTGCAGTGTTACGTCTGTTAAAGAAGGATGCTTTTGGGACTGACTCTGTGGTAACCGCATTAGGCGCACATAGCTTTCAAGTCTCAGACGTCTAACAGTTAGACTATAGGAAGTTCTGTTTAAGGGAAACTCCTTCATGCGGAATGTCACTTCTCACAGTGTCTTTGCAGTGGAGAAAAGAAGATAGAACAAGGACGGACAGAGAGAACGATGCAAACCCTGATTGAAGTACAGGGTAAGCCTCGTAGGCCTCTATTATGCATACTGGTAGTTCAACACCGGAGATGTTCCATAGTGTCTACCTCTTCTCAAAACACTTCCAGTATATGAGGGAACTCTGCTACATTAAGTTCTCACGACAGAGATGCGTCTGTGCTCAGTTGGAATGTATAGGACGTGTCTGGGTAGCAACCATAAGTGTCTGATACAAGCCGCTAAGAGGGGATGCGGAGGAAGGTATCTGCTCAGGGAAGCTACTTCAGGTGCGTACTCATTCATAACAGTATCTCTCCTTTGAGGATGTAGATAGAACAGGGAACGACTACGGGCACATTAGGTACTGTGATTAAAGGGCATGCTAAGGCGCTTAAGCCTGCCAAACACATATTGGATGTTCTCCACCAGTGCAGATCCGCACTTAGTTTCTGCGTCGAAAACGCTTCCTACACTGAGAGGGAAGTGTGCTTTAGGAGGGATTCACTGCAGTGTTACGTCTGTTAAAGAAGGAAGCTTTTGGGACTGACTCTGTGGTAACCCCAATAGGCGCACATAGCTTTCCAGTCTCAGCCGTCTATCCGTTGGACTATAGCAAGTTCTGTTTAAGGGAAACTCCTTCATGCGGAATGTCACTTCTCACAGTGTCTTTGCAGTGGAGGAAAGAAGATAGAACAACGACGGACAGAGAGAACGTTGCAACCCGTGAGTGAAGTACAGGGTAAGGCACCTAAGCCTCTATGATGCATACTGGATGTTCAACACCTGGGATTTTCCACAATGTCTACCACTTCTCAAAACACTTCCAATATAGGAGGGAACTGTGCTACCGTAAGTTCTAATGACAGGGATGCATCTGTGCAAGTTTGAAAACTCGAGGATGTGTCTGGGTAGCAAACATGAAGTGTCTCATAAAGGCACCTTAGACTGGATGCGTAGGAGGTATCTGCTCAGGGAAGCTACTTCAGTTTTGTACTCATTCATAACAGTGCTTCTCCTTGGAGGAATGAAGGAAGAACACGGACGGACTAGCGGCACAGTAGGTACTGTGAATAAAGGGCAGGCTATGAACCTTACGCCTGCCAACTACATATTGGATGTTCACCACCAGTGTTGATCCGCACATAGGTTCTGCGTCTAAAACGCTTCCAACACTGAGAGGGAAGTGTGCTTTAGGAGGGATTCACTGCAGTGTTACGTCTGTTAAAGAAGGATGCTTTTGGGACTGACTCTGTGGTAACCGCATTAGGCGCACATAGCTTTCCAGTCTCAGACGTCTAACCGTTAGACTATATAAGTTCTGTTTAAGGGAAACTCCTTCATGCGGAATGTCACTTCTCACAGTGTCTTTGCAGTGGAGAAAAGAAGATAGAACAAGGACGGACAGAGAGAACGATGCAAACCGTGATTGAAGTACAGGGTAAGCCTCGTAGGCCTCTATTATGCATACTGGTAGTTCAACACCGGAGATGTTCCACAGTGTCTACCTCTTCTCAAAACACTTCCAGTATATGAGGGAACTCTGCTACATTAAGTTCTCACGACAGAGATGCGTCTGTGCTCAGTTGGAAAGTGTAGGACGTGTCTGGGTAGCAACCAGTAAGTGTCTGATACAAGCCGCTAAGAGGGGATGCGGAGGAAGGTATCTGCTCAGGGAAGCTACTTCAGGTGCGTACTCATTCATAACAGTGTCTCTCCTTTGAGGATGTAGATAGAACAGGGAACGACTACGGGCACATTAGGTACTGTGAGTAAAGGGCATGCTAAGGCGCTTAAGCCTGCCAAACACATATTAGATGTTCTCACCAGTGCAGATCCGCACTTAGTTTCTGCGTCGAAAACGCTTCCTACACTGAGAGGGAAGTGTGCTTTAGCAGGGATTCACTGCAGTGTTACCTCTGTTAAAGAAGGAAGCTTTTGGGACTGACTCTGTGGTAACCCCAATAGGCGCACATAGCTTTCCAGTCTCAGCCGTCTATCCGTTGGACTATAGCAAGTTCTGTTTAAGGGAAACTCCTTCATGCGGAATGTCACATCTCACAGTGTCTTTCCAGTGGAGGAAAGAAGATAGAACAACGACGGACAGAGAGAACGTTGCAAGCCGTGAGTGAAGTACAGGGTAAGGCACCTAAGCCTCTATGATGCATACTGGATGTTCAACACCTGGGATTTTCCACAATGTCTACCACTTCTCAAAACACTTCCAATATAGGAGGGAACTGTGCTACCGTAAGTTCTAATGACAGGGATGCATCTGTGCAAGTTTGAAAACTCGAGGATGTGTCTGGGTAGCAAACATGAAGTGTCTCATAAAGGCACCTTAGACTGGATGCGTAGGAGGTATCTGCTCAGGGAAGCTACTTCAGTTTTGTACTCATTCATAACAGTGCTTCTCCTTGGAGGAATGAAGGAAGAACACGGACGGACTAGGGGCACAGTAGGTACTGTGAATAAAGGGCAGGCTATGAACCTTACGCCTGCCAACCACATATTGGATGTTCACCACCAGTGTTGATCCGCACATAGGTTCTGCGTCTAAAACGCTTCCAACACTGAGAGGGAAGTGTGCTTTAGGAGGGATTCACTGCAGTGTTACGTCTGTTAAAGAAGGATGCTTTTGGGACTGACTCTGTGGTGACCGCATTAGGCGCACTTAGCTTTCCAGTCTCAGACGTCTAACCGTTAGACTATATAAGTTCTGTTTAAGGGAAACTCCTTCATGCGGAATGTCACTTCTCACAGTGTCTTTGCAGTGGAGAAAAGAAGATAGAACACGGACGGACAGAGAGAACGATGCAAACCCTGATTGAAGTACAGGGTAAGCCTCGTAGGCCTCTATTATGCATACTGGTAGTTCAACACCGGAGATGTTCCACAGTGTCTACCTCTTCTCAAAACACTTCCAGTATATGAGGGAACTCTGCTACATTAAGTTCTCACGACAGAGATGCGTCTGTGCTCAGTTGGAATGTATAGGACGTGTCTGGGTTGCAACCATAAGTGTCTGATACAAGCCGCTAAGAAGGGACGCGGAGGAAGGTATCTGCTCAGGGAAGCTACTTCAGGTGCGTACTCATTCATAACAGTGTCTCTCCTTTGAGGATGTAGATAGAACAGGGAACGACTACGGGCACATTAGGTACTGTGAGTAAAGGGCATGCTAAGGCGCTTAAGCCTGCCAAACACATATTGGATGTTCTCCACCAGTGCAGATCCGCACTTAGTTTCTGCGTCGAAAACGCTTCCTACACTGAGAGGGAAGTGTGCTTTAGGAGGGATTCACTGCAGTGTTACGTCTGTTAAAGAAGGAAGCTTTTGGGACTGACTCTGTGGTAACCCCAATAGGCGCACATAGCTTTCCAGTCTCAGCCGTCTATCCGTTGGACTATAGCAAGTTCTGTTTAAGGGAAACTCCTTCATGCGGAATGTCACTTCTCACAGTGTCTTTCCAGTGGAGGAAAGAAGATAGAACAACGACGGACAGAGAGAACGTTGCAACCCGTGAGTGAAGTACAGGGTAAGGCACCTAAGCCTCTATGATGCATACTGGACGTTCAACACCTGGGATTTTCCACAATGTCTACCACTTCTCAAAACACTTCCAATATAGGAGGGAACTGTGCTACCGTAAGTTCTAATGACAGGGATGCATCTGTGCAAGTTTGAAAACTCGAGGATGTGTCTGGGTAGCAAACATGAAGTGTCTCATAAAGGCACCTTAGACTGGATGCGTAGGAGGTATCTGCTCAGGGAAGCTACTTCAGTTTTGTACTCATTCATAACAGTGCTTCTCCTTGGAGGAATGAAGGAAGAACACGGACGGACTAGGGGCACAGTAGGTACTGTGAATAAAGGGCAGGCTATGAACCTTACGCCTGCCAACTACATATTGGATGTTCACCACCAGTGTTGATCCGCACATAGGTTCTGCGTCTAAAACGCTTCCAACACTGAGAGGGAAGTGTGCTTTAGGAGGGATTCACTGCAGTGTTACGTCTGTTAAAGAAGGATGCTTTTGGGACTGACTCTGTGGTAACCGCATTAGGCGCACTTAGCTTTCCAGTCTCAGACGTCTAACCGTTAGACTATATAAGTTCTGTTTAAGGGAAACTCCTTCATGCGGAATGTCACTTCTCACAGTGTCTTTGCAGTGGAGAAAAGAAGATAGAACAAGGACGGACAGAGAGAACGATGCAAACCCTGATTGAAGTACAGGGTAAGCCTCGTAGGCCTCTATTATGCATACTGGTAGTTCAACACCGGAGATGTTCCACAGTGTCTACCTTTTGTCAAAACACTTCCAGTATATGAGGGAACTCTGCTACATTAAGTTCTCACGACAGAGATGCGTCTGTGTTCAGTTGGAAAGTGTAGGACGTGTCTGGGAAGCAACCAGTAAGTGTCTGATACAAGCCGCTAAGAGGGGATGCGGAGGAAGGTATCTGCTCAGGGAAGCTACTTCAGGTGCGTACTCATTCATAACAGTGTCTCTCCTTTGAGGATGTAGATAGAACAGGGAACGACTACGGGCACATTAGGTACTGTGAGTAAAGGGCATGCTAAGGCGCTTAAGCCTGCCAAACACATATTAGATGTTCTCACCAGTGCAGATCCGCACTTAGTTTCTGCGTCGAAAACGCTTCCTACACTGAGAGGGAAGTGTGCTTTAGGAGGGATTCACTGCAGTGTTACGTCTGTTAAAGAAGGAAGCTTTTGGGACTGACTCTGTGGTAACCCCAATAGGCGCACATAGCTTTCCAGTCTCAGCCGTCTATCCGTTGGACTATAGCAAGTTCTGTTTAAGGGAAACTCCTTCATGCGGAATGTCACTTCTCACAGTGTCTTTCCAGTGGAGGAAAGAAGATAGAACAACGACGGACAGAGAGAACGTTGCAACCCGTGAGTGAAGTACAGGGTAAGGCACCTAAGCCTCTATGATGCATACTGGATGTTCAACACCTGGGATTTTCCACAATGTCTACCACTTCTCAAAACACTTCCAATATAGGAGGGAACTGTGCTACCGTAAGTTCTAATGACAGGGATGCAGCTGTGCAAGTTTGAAAACTCGAGGATGTGTCTGGGTAGCAAACATGAAGTGTCTCATAAAGGCACCTTAGACTGGATGCGTAGGAGGTATCTGCTCAGGGAAGCTACTTCAGTTTTGTACTCATTCATAACAGTGCTTCTCCTTGGAGGAATGAAGGAAGAACACGGACGGACTAGGGGCACAGTAGGTACTGTGAATAAAGGGCAGGCTATGAACCTTACGCCTGCCAACCACATATTGGATGTTCACCACCAGTGTTGATCCGCACATAGGTTCTGCGTCTAAAACGCTTCCAACACTGAGAGGGAAGTGTGCTTTAGGAGGGATTCACTGCAGTGTTACGTCTGTTAAAGAAGGATGCTTTTGGGACTGACTCTGTGGTAACCGCATTAGGCGCACATAGCTTTCCAGTCTCAGACGTCTAACCGTTAGACTATAGGAAGTTCTGTTTAAGGGAAACTCCTTCATGCGGAATGTCACTTCTCACAGTGTCTTTGCAGTGGAGAAAAGAAGATAGAACAAGGACGGACAGAGAGAACGATGCAAACCCTGATTGAAGTACAGGGTAAGCCTCGTAGGCCTCTATTATGCATACTGGTAGTTCAACACCGGAGATGTTCCACAGTGTCTACCTCTTCTCAAAACACTTCCAGTATATGAGGGAACTCTGCTACATTAAGTTCTCACGACAGAGATGCGTCTGTGCTCAGTTGGAATGTATAGGACGTGTCTGGGTAGCAACCATAAGTGTCTGATACAAGCCGCTAAGAGGGGATGCGGAGGAAGGTATCTGCTCAGGGAAGCTACTTCAGGTGCGTACTCATTCATAACAGTATCTCTCCTTTGAGGATGTAGATAGAACAGGGAACGACTACGGGCACATTAGGTACTGTGAGTAAAGGGCATGCTAAGGCGCTTAAGCCTGCCAAACACATATTGGATGTTCTCCACCAGTGCAGATCCGCACTTAGTTTCTGCGTCGAAAACGCTTCCTACACTGAGAGGGAAGTGTGCTTTAGGAGGGATTCACTGCAGTGTTACGTCTGTTAAAGAAGGAAGCTTTTGGGACTGACTCTGTGGTAACCCCAATAGGCGCACATAGCTTTCCAGTCTCAGCCGTCTATCCGTTGGACTATAGCAAGTTCTGTTTAAGGGAAACTCCTTCATGCGGAATGTCACTTCTCACAGTGTCTTTGCAGTGGAGGAAAGAAGATAGAACAACGACGGACAGAGAGAACGTTGCAACCCGTGAGTGAAGTACAGGGTAAGGCACCTAAGCCTCTATGATGCATACTGGATGTTCAACACCTGGGATTTTCCACAATGTCTACCACTTCTCAAAACACTTCCAATATAGGAGGGAACTGTGCTACCGTAAGTTCTAATGACAGGGATGCATCTGTGCAAGTTTGAAAACTCGAGGATGTGTCTGGGTAGCAAACATGAAGTGTCTCATAAAGGCACCTTAGACTGGATGCGTAGGAGGTATCTGCTCAGGGAAGCTACTTCAGTTTTGTACTCATTCATAACAGTGCTTCTCCTTGGAGGAATGAAGGAAGAACACGGACGGACTAGCGGCACAGTAGGTACTGTGAATAAAGGGCAGGCTATGAACCTTACGCCTGCCAACTACATATTGGATGTTCACCACCAGTGTTGATCCGCACATAGGTTCTGCGTCTAAAACGCTTCCAACACTGAGAGGGAAGTGTGCTTTAGGAGGGATTCACTGCAGTGTTACGTCTGTTAAAGAAGGATGCTTTTGGGACTGACTCTGTGGTAACCGCATTAGGCGCACATAGCTTTCCAGTCTCAGACGTCTAACCGTTAGACTATATAAGTTCTGTTTAAGGGAAACTCCTTCATGCGGAATGTCACTTCTCACAGTGTCTTTGCAGTGGAGAAAAGAAGATAGAACAAGGACGGACAGAGAGAACGATGCAAACCCTGATTGAAGTACAGGGTAAGCCTCGTAGGCCTCTATTATGCATACTGGTAGTTCAACACCGGAGATGTTCCACAGTGTCTACCTCTTCTCAAAACACTTCCAGTATATGAGGGAACTCTGCTACATTAAGTTCTCACGACAGAGATGCGTCTGTGCTCAGTTGGAAAGTGTAGGACGTGTCTGGGTAGCAACCAGTAAGTGTCTGATACAAGTCGCTAAGAGGGGATGCGGAGGAAGGTATCTGCTCAGGGAAGCTACTTCAGGTGCGTACTCATTCATAACAGTGTCTCTCCTTTGAGGATGTAGATAGAACAGGGAACGACTACGGGCACATTAGGTACTGTGAGTAAAGGGCATGCTAAGGCGCTTAAGCCTGCCAAACACATATTAGATGTTCTCACCAGTGCAGATCCGCACTTAGTTTCTGCGTCGAAAACGCTTCCTACACTGAGAGGGAAGTGTGCTTTAGGAGGGATTCACTGCAGTGTTACGTCTGTTAAAGAAGGAAGCTTTTGGGACTGACTCTGTGGTAACCCCAATAGGCGCACATAGCTTTCCAGTCTCAGCCGTCTATCCGTTGGACTATAGCAAGTTCTGTTTAAGGGAAACTCCTTCATGCGGAATGTCACTTCTCACAGTGTCTTTCCAGTGGAGGAAAGAAGATAGAACAACGACGGACAGAGAGAACGTTGCAACCCGTGAGTGAAGTACAGGGTAAGGCACCTAAGCCTCTATGATGCATACTGGATGTTCAACACCTGGGATTTTCCACAATGTCTACCACTTCTCAAAACACTTCCAATATAGGAGGGAACTGTGCTACCGTAAGTTCTAATGACAGGGATGCATCTGTGCAAGTTTGAAAACTCGAGGATGTGTCTGGGTAGCAAACATGAAGTGTCTCATAAAGGCACCTTAGACTGGATGCGTAGGAGGTATCTGCTCAGGGAAGCTACTTCAGTTTTGTACTCATTCATAACAGTGCTTCTCCTTGGAGGAATGAAGGAAGAACACGGACGGACTAGGGGCACAGTAGGTACTGTGAATAAAGGGCAGGCTATGAACCTTACGCCTGCCAACCACATATTGGATGTTCACCACCAGTGTTGATCCGCACATAGGTTCTGCGTCTAAAACGCTTCCAACACTGAGAGGGAAGTGTGCTTTAGGAGGGATTCACTGCAGTGTTACGTCTGTTAAAGAAGGATGCTTTTGGGACTGACTCTGTGGTAACCGCATTAGGCGCTCATAGCTTTCAAGTCTCAGACGTCTAACAGTTAGACTATAGGAAGTTCTGTTTAAGGGAAACTCCTTCATGCGGAATGTCACTTCTCACAGTGTCTTTGCAGTGGAGAAAAGAAGATAGAACAAGGACGGACAGAGAGAACGATGCAAACCCTGATTGAAGTACAGGGTAAGCCTCGTAGGCCTCTATTATGCATACTGGTAGTTCAACACCGGAGATGTTCCACAGTGTCTACCTCTTCTCAAAACACTTCCAGTATATGAGGGAACTCTGCTACATTAAGTTCTCACGAAAGAGATGCGTCTGTGCTCAGTTGGAATGTATAGGACGTGTCTGGGTAGCAACCATAAGTGTCTGATACAAGCCGCTAAGAGGGGATGCGGAGGAAGGTATCTGCTCAGGGAAGCTACTTCAGGTGCGTACTCATTCATAACAGTATCTCTCCTTTGAGGATGTAGATAGAACAGGGAACGACTACGGGCACATTAGGTACTGTGAGTAAAGGGCATGCTAAGGCGCTTAAGCCTGCCAAACACATATTGGATGTTCTCCACCAGTGCAGATCCGCACTTAGTTTCTGCGTCGAAAACGCTTCCTACACTGAGAGGGAAGTGTGCTTTAGGAGGGATTCACTGCAGTGTTACGTCTGTTAAAAAAGGAAGCTTTTGGGACTGACTCTGTGGTAACCCCAATAGGCGCACATAGCTTTCCAGTCTCAGCCGTCTATCCGTTGGACTATAGTAAGTTCTGTTTAAGGGAAACTCCTTCATGCGGAATGTCACTTCTCACAGTGTCTTTCCAGTGGAGGAAAGAAGATAGAACAACGACGGACAGAGAGAACGTTGCAACCCGTGAGTGAAGTACAGGGTAAGGCACCTAAGCCTCTATGATGCATACTGGACGTTCAACACCTGGGATTTTCCACAATGTCTACCACTTCTCAAAACACTTCCAATATAGGAGGGAACTGTGCTACCGTAAGTTCTAATGACAGGGATGCATCTGTGCAAGTTTGAAAACTCGAGGATGTGTCTGGGTAGCAAACATGAAGTGTCTCATAAAGGCACCTTAGACTGGATGCGTAGGAGGTATCTGCTCAGGGAAGCTACTTCAGTTTTGTACTCATTCATAACAGTGCTTCTCCTTGGAGGAATGAAGGAAGAACACGGACGGACTAGGGGCACAGTAGGTACTGTGAATAAAGGGCAGGCTATGAACCTTACGCCTGCCAACCACATATTGGATGTTCACCACCAGTGTTGATCCGCACATAGGTTCTGCGTCTAAAACGCTTCCAACACTGAGAGGGAAGTGTGCTTTAGGAGGGATTCACTGCAGTGTTACGTCTGTTAAAGAAGGATGCTTTTGGGACTGACTCGGTGGTAACCGCATTAGGCGCACATAGCTTTCCAGTCTCAGACGTCTAACGGTTAGACTATAGGAAGTTCTGTTTAAGGGAAACTCCTTCATGCGGAATGTCACTTCTCACAGTGTCTTTGCAGTGGAGAAAAGAAGATAGAACAAGGACGGACAGAGAGAACGATGCAAACCCTGATTGAAGTACAGGGTAAGCCTCGTAGGCCTCTATTATGCATACTGGTAGTTCAACACCGGAGATGTTCCACAGTGTCTACCTCTTCTCAAAACACTTCCAGTATATGAGGGAACTCTGCTACATTAAGTTCTCACGACAGAGATGCGTCTGTGCTCAGTTGGAATGTATAGGACGTGTCTGGGTAGCAACCATAAGTGTCTGATACAAGCCGCTAAGAGGGGACGCGGAGGAAGGTATCTGCTCAGGGAAGCTACTTCAGGTGCGTACTCATTCATAACAGTGTCTCTCCTTTGAGGATGTAGATAGAACAGGGAACGACTACGGGCACATTAGGTACTGTGAGTAAAGGGCATGCTAAGGCGCTTAAGCCTGCCAAACACATATTGGATGTTCTCCACCAGTGCAGATCCGCACTTAGTTTCTGCGTCGAAAACGCTTCCTACACTGAGAGGGAAGTGTGCTTTAGGAGGGATTCACTGCAGTGTTACGTCTGTTAAAGAAGGAAGCTTTTGGGACTGACTCTGTGGTAACCCCAATAGGCGCACATAGATTTCCAGTCTCAGCCGTCTATCCGTTGGACTATAGCAAGTTCTGTTTAAGGGAAACTCCTTCATGCGGAATGTCACTTCTCACAGTGTCTTTCCAGTGGAGGAAAGAAGATAGAACAACGACGGACAGAGAGAACGTTGCAACCCGTGAGTGAAGTACAGGGTAAGGCACCTAAGCCTCTATGATGCATACTGGACGTTCAACACCTGGGATTTTCCACAATGTCTACCACTTCTCAAAACACTTCCAATATAGGAGGGAACTGTGCTACCGTAAGTTCTAATGACAGGGATGCATCTGTGCAAGTTTGAAAACTCGAGGATGTGTCTGGGTAGCAAACATGAAGTGTCTCATAAAGGCACCTTAGACTGGATGCGTAGGAGGTATCTGCTCAGGGAAGCTACTTCAGTTTTGTACTCATTCATAACAGTGCTTCTCCTTGGAGGAATGAAGGAAGAACACGGACGGACTAGGGGCACAGTAGGTACTGTGAATAAAGGGCAGGCTATGAACCTTACGCCTGCCAACTACATATTGGATGTTCACCACCAGTGTTGATCCGCACATAGGTTCTGCGTCTAAAACGCTTCCAACACTGAGAGGGAAGTGTGCTTTAGGAGGGATTCACTGCAGTGTTACGTCTGTTAAAGAAGGATGCTTTTGGGACTGACTCTGTGGTAACCGCATTAGGCGCACTTAGCTTTCCAGTCTCAGACGTCTAACCGTTAGACTATATAAGTTCTGTTTAAGGGAAACTCCTTCATGCGGAATGTCACTTCTCACAGTGTCTTTGCAGTGGAGAAAAGAAGATAGAACAAGGACGGACAGAGAGAACGATGCAAACCGTGATTGAAGTACAGGGTAAGCCTCGTAGGCCTCTATTATGCATACTGGTAGTTCAACACCGGAGATGTTCCACAGTGTCTACCTCTTCTCAAAACACTTCCAGTATATGAGGGAACTCTGCTACATTAAGTTCTCACGACAGAGATGCGTCTGTGCTCAGTTGGAAAGTGTAGGACGTGTCTGGGTAGCAACCAGTAAGTGTCTGATACAAGCCGCTAAGAGGGGATGCGGAGGAAGGTATCTGCTCAGGGAAGCTACTTCAGGTGCGTACTCATTCATAACAGTGTCTCTCCTTTGAGGATGTAGATAGAACAGGGAACGACTACGGGCACATTAGGTACTGTGAGTAAAGGGCATGCTAAGGCGCTTAAGCCTGCCAAACACATATTAGATGTTCTCACCAGTGCAGATCCGCACTTAGTTTCTGCGTCGAAAACGCTTCCTACACTGAGAGGGAAGTGTGCTTTAGGAGGGATTCACTGCAGTGTTACGTCTGTTAAAGAAGGAAGCTTTTGGGTCTGACTCTGTGGTAACCCCAATAGGCGCACATAGCTTTCCAGTCTCAGCCGTCTATCCGTTGGACTATAGCAAGTTCTGTTTAAGGGAAACTCCTTCATGCGGAATGTCACTTCTCACAGTGTCTTTCCAGTGGAGGAAAGAAGATAGAACAACGACGGACAGAGAGAACGTTGCAACCCGTGAGTGAAGTACAGGGTAAGGCACCTAAGCCTCTATGATGCATACTGGACGTTCAACACCTGGGATTTTCCACAATGTCTACCACTTCTCAAAACACTTCCAATATAGGAGGGAACTGTGCTACCGTAAGTTCTAATGACAGGGATGCATCTGTGCAAGTTTGAAAACTCGAGGATGTGTCTGGGTAGCAAACATGAAGTGTCTCATAAAGGCACCTTAGACTGGATGCGTAGGAGGTATCTGCTCAGGGAAGCTACTTCAGTTTTGTACTCATTCATAACAGTGCTTCTCCTTGGAGGAATGAAGGAAGAACACGGACGGACTAGCGGCACAGTAGGTACTGTGAATAAAGGGCAGGCTATGAACCTTACGCCTGCCTACTACATATTGGATGTTCACCACCAGTGTTGATCCGCACATAGGTTCTGCGTCTAAAACGCTTCCAACACTGAGAGGGAAGTGTGCTTTAGGAGGGATTCACTGCAGTGTTACGTCTGTTAAAGAAGGATGCTTTTGGGACTGACTCTGTGGTAACCGCATTAGGCGCACTTAGCTTTCCAGTCTCAGACGTCTAACCGTTAGACTATATAAGTTCTGTATAAGGGAAACTCCTTCATGCGGAATGTCACTTCTCACAGTGTCTTTGCAGTGGAGAAAAGAAGATAGAACAAGGACGGACAGAGAGAACGATGCAAACCGTGATTGAAGTACAGGGTAAGCCTCGTAGGCCTCTATTATGCATACTGGTAGTTCAACACCGGAGATGTTCCACAGTGTCTACCTTTTGTCAAAACACTTCCAGTATATGAGGGAACTCTGCTACATTAAGTTCTCACGACAGAGATGCGTCTGTGCTCAGTTGGAAAGTGTAGGACGTGTCTGGGTAGCAACCAGTAAGTGTCTGATACAAGCCGCTAAGAGGGGATGCGGAGGAAGGTATCTGCTCAGGGAAGCTACTTCAGGTGCGTACTCATTCATAACAGTGTCTCTCCTTTGAGGATGTAGATAGAACAGGGAACGACTACGGGCACATTAGGTACTGTGAGTAAAGGGCATGCTAAGGCGCTTAAGCCTGCCAAACACATATTAGATGTTCTCACCAGTGCAGATCCGCACTTAGTTTCTGCGTCGAAAACGCTTCCTACACTGAGAGGGAAGTGTGCTTTAGGAGGGATTCACTGCAGTGTTACGTCTGTTAAAGAAGGAAGCTTTTGGGACTGACTCTGTGGTAACCCCAATAGGCGCACATAGCTTTCCAGTCTCAGCCGTCTATCCGTTGGACTATAGCAAGTTCTGTTTAAGGGAAACTCCTTCATGCGGAATGTCACTTCTCACAGTGTCTTTCCAGTGGAGGAAAGAAGATAGAACAACGACGGACAGAGAGAACGTTGCAACCCGTGAGTGAAGTACAGGGTAAGGCACCTAAGCCTCTATGATGCATACTGGATGTTCAACACCTGGGATTTTCCACAATGTCTACCACTTCTCAAAACACTTCCAATATAGGAGGGAACTGTGCTACCGTAAGTTCTAATGACAGGGATGCATCTGTGCAAGTTTGAAAACTCGAGGATGTGTCTGGGTAGCAAACATGAAGTGTCTCATAAAGGCACCTTAGACTGGATGCGTAGGAGGTATCTGCTCAGGGAAGCTACTTCAGTTTTGTACTCATTCATAACAGTGCTTCTCCTTGGAGGAATGAAGGAAGAACACGGACGGACTAGGGGCACAGTAGGTACTGTGAATAAAGGGCAGGCTATGAACCTTACGCCTGCCAACCACATATTGGATGTTCACCACCAGTGTTGATCCGCACATAGGTTCTGCGTCTAAAACGCTTCCAACACTGAGAGGGAAGTGTGCTTTAGGAGGGATTCACTGCAGTGTTACGTCTGTTAAAGAAGGATGCTTTTGGGACTGACTCTGTGGTAACCGCATTAGGCGCACATAGCTTTCCAGTCTCAGACGTCTAACCGTTAGACTATAGGAAGTTCTGTTTAAGGGAAACTCCTTCATGCGGAATGTCACTTCTCACAGTGTCTTTGCAGTGGAGAAAAGAAGATAGAACAAGGACGGACAGAGAGAACGATGCAAACCCTGATTGAAGTACAGGGTAAGCCTCGTAGGCCTCTATTATGCATACTGGTAGTTCAACACCGGAGATGTTCCACAGTGTCTACCTCTTCTCAAAACACTTCCAGTATATGAGGGAACTCTGCTACATTAAGTTCTCACGACAGAGATGCGTCTGTGCTCAGTTGGAATGTATAGGACGTGTCTGGGTAGCAACCATAAGTGTCAGATACAAGCCGCTAAGAGGGGATGCGGAGGAAGGTATCTGCTCAGGGAAGCTACTTCAGGTGCGTACTCATTCATAACAGTATCTCTCCTTTGAGGATGTAGATAGAACAGGGAACGACTACGGGCACATTAGGTACTGTGATTAAAGGGCATGCTAAGGCGCTTAAGCCTGCCAAACACATATTGGATGTTCTCCACCAGTGCAGATCCGCACTTAGTTTCTGCGTCGAAAACGCTTCCTACACTGAGAGGGAAGTGTGCTTTAGGAGGGATTCACTGCAGTGTTACGTCTGTTAAAGAAGGAAGCTTTTGGGACTGACTCTGTGGTAACCCCAATAGGCGCACATAGCTTTCCAGTCTCAGCCGTCTATCCGTTGGACTATAGCAAGTTCTGTTTAAGGGAAACTCCTTCATGCGGAATGTCACTTCTCACAGTGTCTTTGCAGTGGAGGAAAGAAGATAGAACAACGACGGACAGAGAGAACGTTGCAACCCGTGAGTGAAGTACAGGGTAAGGCACCTAAGCCTCTATGATGCATACTGGATGTTCAACACCTGGGATTTTCAACAATGTGTACCACTTCTCAAAACACTTCCAATATAGGAGGGAACTGTGCTACCGTAAGTTCTAATGACAGGGATGCATCTGTGCAAGTTTGAAAACTCGAGGATGTGTCTGGGTAGCAAACATGAAGTGTCTCATAAAGGCACCTTAGACTGGATGCGTAGGAGGTATCTGCTCAGGGAAGCTACTTCAGTTTTGTACTCATTCATAACAGTGCTTCTCCTTGGAGGAATGAAGGAAGAACACGGACGGACTAGCGGCACAGTAGGTACTGTGAATAAAGGGCAGGCTATGAACCTTACGCCTGCCAACTACATATTGGATGTTCACCACCAGTGTTGATCCGCACATAGGTTCTGCGTCTAAAACGCTTCCAACACTGAGAGGGAAGTGTGCTTTAGGAGGGATTCACTGCAGTGTTACGTCTGTTAAAGAAGGATGCTTTTGGGACTGACTCTGTGGTAACCGCATTAGGCGCACATAGCTTTCCAGTCTCAGACGTCTAACCGTTAGACTATATAAGTTCTGTTTAAGGGAAACTCCTTCATGCGGAATGTCACTTCTCACAGTGTCTTTGCAGTGGAGAAAAGAAGATAGAACAAGGACGGACAGAGAGAACGATGCAAACCCTGATTGAAGTACAGGGTAAGCCTCGTAGGCCTCTATTATGCATACTGGTAGTTCAACACCGGAGATGTTCCACAGTGTCTACCTCTTCTCAAAACACTTCCAGTATATGAGGGAGCTCTGCTACATTAAGTTCTCACGACAGAGATGCGTCTGTGCTCAGTTGGAAAGTGTAGGACGTGTCTGGGTAGCAACCAGTAAGTGTCTGATACAAGCCGCTAAGAGGGGATGCGGAGGAAGGTATCTGCTCAGGGAAGCTACTTCAGGTGCGTACTCATTCATAACAGTGTCTCTCCTTTGAGGATGTAGATAGAACAGGGAACGACTACGGGCACATTAGGTACTGTGAGTAAAGGGCATGCTAAGGCGCTTAAGCCTGCCAAACACATATTAGATGTTCTCACCAGTGCAGATCCGCACTTAGTTTCTGCGTCGAAAACGCTTCCTACACTGAGAGGGAAGTGTGCTTTAGGAGGGATTCACTGCAGTGTTATCTCTGTTAAAGAAGGAAGCTTTTGGGACTGACTCTGTGGTAACCCCAATAGGCGCACATAGCTTTCCAGTCTCAGCCGTCTATCCGTTGGACTATAGCAAGTTCTGTTTAAGGGAAACTCCTTCATGCGGAATGTCACTTCTCACAGTGTCTTTCCAGTGGAGGAAAGAAGATAGAACAACGACGGACAGAGAGAACGTTGCAACCCGTGAGTGAAGTACAGGGTAAGGCACCTAAGCCTCTATGATGCATACTGGATGTTCAACACCTGGGATTTTCCACAATGTCTACCACTTCTCAAAACACTTCCAATATAGGAGGGAACTGTGCTACCGTAAGTTCTAATGACAGGGATGCATCTGTGCAAGTTTGAAAACTCGAGGATGTGTCTGGGTAGCAAACATGAAGTGTCTCATAAAGGCACCTTAGACTGGATGCGTAGGAGGTATCTGCTCAGGGAAGCTACTTCAGTTTTGTACTCATTCATAACAGTGCTTCTCCTTGGAGGAATGAAGGAAGAACACGGACGGACTAGGGGCACAGTAGGTACTGTGAATAAAGGGCAGGCTATGAACCTTACGCCTGCCAACCACATATTGGATGTTCACCACCAGTGTTGATCCGCACATAGGTTCTGCGTCTAAAACGCTTCCAACACTGAGAGGGAAGTGTGCTTTAGGAGGGATTCACTGCAGTGTTACGTCTGTTAAAGAAGGATGCTTTTGGGACTGACTCTGTGGTAACCGCATTAGGCGCTCATAGCTTTCAAGTCTCAGACGTCTAACAGTTAGACTATAGGAAGTTCTGTTTAAGGGAAACTCCTTCATGCGGAATGACACTTCTCACAGTGTCTTTGCAGTGGAGAAAAGAAGATAGAACAAGGACGGACAGAGAGAACGATGCAAACCCTGATTGAAGTACAGGGTAAGCCTCGTAGGCCTCTATTATGCATACTGGTAGTTCAACACCGGAGATGTTCCACAGTGTCTACCTCTTCTCAAAACACTTCCAGTATATGAGGGAACTCTGCTACATTAAGTTCTCACGAAAGAGATGCGTCTGTGCTCAGTTGGAATGTATAGGACGTGTCTGGGTAGCAACCATAAGTGTCTGATACAAGCCGCTAAGTGGGGATGCGGAGGAAGGTATCTGCTCAGGGAAGCTACTTCAGGTGCGTACTCATTCATAACAGTATCTCTCCTTTGAGGATGTAGATAGAACAGGGAACGACTACGGGCACATTAGGTACTGTGAGTAAAGGGCATGCTAAGGCGCTTAAGCCTGCCAAACACATATTGGATGTTCTCCACCAGTGCAGATCCGCACTTAGTTTCTGCGTCGAAAACGCTTCCTACACTGAGAGGGAAGTGTGCTTTAGGAGGGATTCACTGCAGTGTTACGTCTGTTAAAAAAGGAAGCTTTTGGGACTGACTCTGTGGTAACCCCAATAGGCGCACATAGCTTTCCAGTCTCAGCCGTCTATCCGTTGGACTATAGCAAGTTCTGTTTAAGGGAAACTCCTTCATGCGGAATGTCACTTCTCACAGTGTCTTTCCAGTGGAGGAAAGAAGATAGAACAACGACGGACAGAGAGAACGTTGCAACCCGTGAGTGAAGTACAGGGTAAGGCACCTAAGCCTCTATGATGCATACTGGACGTTCAACACCTGGGATTTTCCACAATGTCTACCACTTCTCAAAACACTTCCAATATAGGAGGGAACTGTGCTACCGTAAGTTCTAATGACAGGGATGCATCTGTGCAAGTTTGAAAACTCGAGGATGTGTCTGGGTAGCAAACATGAAGTGTCTCATAAAGGCACCTTAGACTGGATGCGTAGGAGGTATCTACTCAGGGAAGCTACTTCAGTTTTGTACTCATTCATAACAGTGCTTCTCCTTGGAGGAATGAAGGAAGAACACGGACGGACTAGGGGCACAGTAGGTACTGTGAATAAAGGGCAGGCTATGAACCTTACGCCTGCCAACCACATATTGGATGTTCACCACCAGTGTTGATCCGCACATAGGTTCTGCGTCTAAAACGCTTCCAACACTGAGAGGGAAGTGTGCTTTAGGAGGGATTCACTGCAGTGTTACGTCTGTTAAAGAAGGATGCTTTTGGGACTGACTCTGTGGTAACCGCATTAGGCGCACATAGCTTTCCAGTCTCAGACGTCTAACGGTTAGACTATAGGAAGTTCTGTTTAAGGGAAACTCCTTCATGCGGAATGTCACTTCTCACAGTGTCTTTGCAGTGGAGAAAAGAAGATAGAACAAGGACGGACAGAGAGAACGATGCAAACCCTGATTGAAGTACAGGGTAAGCCTCGTAGGCCTCTATTATGCATACTGGTAGTTCAACACCGGAGATGTTCCACAGTGTCTACCTCTTCTCAAAACACTTCCAGTATATGAGGGAACTCTGCTACATTAAGTTCTCACGACAGAGATGCGTCTGTGCTCAGTTGGAATGTGTAGGACGTGTCTGGGTAGCAACCATAAGTGTCTGATACAAGCCGCTAAGAGGGGATGCGGAGGAAGGTATCTGCTCAGGGAAGCTACTTCAGGTGCGTACTCATTCATAACAGTATCTCTCCTTTGAGGATGTAGATAGAACAGGGAACGACTACGGGCACATTAGGTACTGTGAGTAAAGGGCATGCTAAGGCGCTTAAGCCTGCCAAACACATATTGGATGTTCTCCACCAGTGCAGATCCGCACTTAGTTTCTGCGTCGAAAACGCTTCCTACACTGAGAGGGAAGTGTGCTTTAGGAGGGATTCACTGCAGTGTTACGTCTGTTAAAGAAGGAAGCTTTTGGGACTGACTCTGTGGTAAACCCAATAGGCGCACATAGCTTTCCAGTCTCAGCCGTCTATCCGTTGGACTATAGCAAGTTCTGTTTAAGGGAAACTCCTTCATGCGGAATGTCACTTCTCACAGTGTCTTTGCAGTGGAGGAAAGAAGATAGAACAACGACGGACAGAGAGAACGTTGCAACCCGTGAGTGAAGTACAGGGTAAGGCACCTAAGCCTCTATGATGCATACTGGATGTTCAACACCTGGGATTTTCCACAATGTCTACCACTTCTCAAAACACTTCCAATATAGGAGGGAACTGTGCTACCGTAAGTTCTAATGACAGGGATGCATCTGTGCAAGTTTGAAAACTCGAGGATGTGTCTGGGTAGCAAACATGAAGTGTCTCATAAAGGCACCTTAGACTGGATGCGTAGGAGGTATCTGCTCAGGGAAGCTACTTCAGTTTTGTACTCATTCATAACAGTGCTTCTCCTTGGAGGAATGAAGGAAGAACACGGACGGACTAGCGGCACAGTAGGTACTGTGAATAAAGGGCAGGCTATGAACCTTACGCCTGCCAACTAAATATTGGATGTTCACCACCAGTGTTGATCCGCACATAGGTTCTGCGTCTAAAACGCTTCCAACACTGAGAGGGAAGTGTGCTTTAGAAGGGATTCACTGCAGTGTTACGTCTGTTAAAGAAGGATGCTTTTGGGACTGACTCTGTGGTAACCGCATTAGGCGCACTTAGCTTTCCAGTCTCAGACGTCTAACCGTTAGACTATATAAGTTCTGTTTAAGGGAAACTCCTTCATGCGGAATGTCACTTCTCACAGTGTCTTTGCAGTGGAGAAAAGAAGATAGAACAAGGACGGACAGAGAGAACGATGCAAACCGTGATTGAAGTACAGGGTAAGCCTCGTAGGCCTCTATTATGCATACTGGTAGTTCAACACCGGAGATGTTCCACAGTGTCTACCTCTTCTCAAAACACTTCCAGTATATGAGGGAACTCTGCTACATTAAGTTCTCACGACAGAGATGCGTCTGTGCTCAGTTGGAAAGTGTAGGACGTGTCTGGGTAGCAACCAGTAAGTGTCTGATACAAGCCGCTAAGAGGGGATGCGGAGGAAGGTATCTGCTCAGGGAAGCTACTTCAGGTGCGTACTCATTCATAACAGTGTCTCTCCTTTGAGGATGTAGATAGAACAGGGAACGACTACGGGCACATTAGGTACTGTGAGTAAAGGGCATGCTAAGGCGCTTAAGCCTGCCAAACACGTATTAGATGTTCTCACCAGTGCAGATCCGCACTTAGTTTCTGCGTCGAAAACGCTTCCTACACTGAGAGGGAAGTGTGCTTTAGGAGGGATTCACTGCAGTGTTACCTCTGTTAAAGAAGGAAGCTTTTGGGACTGACTCTGTGGTAACCCCAATAGGCGCACATAGCTTTCCAGTCTCAGCCGTCTATCCGTTGGACTATAGCAAGTTCTGTTTAAGGGAAACTCCTTCATGCGGAATGTCACTTCTCACAGTGTCTTTCCAGTGGAGGAAAGAAGATAGAACAACGACGGACAGAGAGAACGTTGCAACCCGTGAGTGAAGTACAGGGTAAGGCACCTAAGCCTCTATGCTGCATACTGGATGTTCAACACCTGGGATTTTCCACAATGTCTACCACTTCTCAAAACACTTCCAATATAGGAGGGAACTGTGCTACCGTAAGTTCTAATGACAGGGATGCATCTGTGCAAGTTTGAAAATTCGAGGATGTGTCTGGGTAGCAAACATGAAGTGTCTCATAAAGGCACCTTAGACTGGATGCGTAGGAGGTATCTGCTCAGGGAAGCTACTTCAGTTTTGTACTCATTCATAACAGTGCTTCTCCTTGGAGGAATGAAGGAAGAACACGGACGGACTAGGGGCACAGTAGGTACTGTGAATAAAGGGCAGGCTATGAACCTTACGCCTGCCAACCACATATTGGATGTTCACCACCAGTGTTGATCCGCACATAGGTTCTGCGTCTAAAACGCTTCCAACACTGAGAGGGAAGTGTGCTTTAGGAGGGATTCACTGCAGTGTTACGTCTGTTAAAGAAGGATGCTTTTGGGACTGACTCTGTGGTAACCGCATTAGGCGCACATAGCTTTCCAGTCTCAGACGTCTAACCGTTAGACTATAGGAAGTTCTGTTTAAGGGAAACTCCTTCATGCGGAATGTCAGTTCTCACAGTGTCTTTGCAGTGGAGAAAAGAAGATAGAACAAGGACGGACAGAGAGAACGATGCAAACCGTGATTGAAGTACAGGGTAAGCCTCGTAGGCCTCTATTATGCATACTGGTAGTTCAACACCGGAGATGTTCCACAGTGTCTACCTCTTCTCAAAACACTTCCAGTATATGAGGGAACTCTGCTACATTAAGTTCTCACGACAGAGATGCGTCTGTGCTCAGTTGGAATGTATAGGACGTGTCTGGGTAGCAACCATAAGTGTCTGATACAAGCCGCTAAGAGGGGATGCGGAGGAAGGTATTTGCTCAGGGAAGCTACTTCAGGTGCGTACTCATTCATAACAGTGTCTCTCCTTTGAGGATGTAGATAGAACAGGGAACGACTACGGGCACATTAGGTACTGTGAGTAAAGGGCATGCTAAGGCGCTTAAGCCTGCCAAACACATATTGGATGTTCTCCACCAGTGCAGATCCGCACTTAGTTTCTGCGTCGAAAACGCTTCCTACACTGAGAGGGAAGTGTGCTTTAGGAGGGTTTCACTGCAGTGTTACCTCTGTTAAAGAAGGAAGCTTTTGGGACTGACTCTGTGGTAACCCCAATAGGTGCACATAGCTTTCCAGTCTCAGCCGTCTATCCGTTGGACTATAGCAAGTTCTGTTTAAGGGAAACTCCTTCATGCGGAATGTCACTTCTCACAGTGTCTTTGCAGTGGAGGAAAGAAGATAGAACAACGACGGACAGAGAGAACGTTGCAACCCGTGAGTGAAGTACAGGGTAAGGCACCTAAGCCTCTATGATGCATACTGGACGTTCAACACCTGGGATTTTCCACAATGTCTACCACTTCTCAAAACACTTCCAATATAGGAGGGAACTGTGCTACCGTAAGTTCTAAAGACAGGGATGCATCTGTGCAAGTTTGAAACTCGAGGATGTGTCTGGGTAGCAAACATGAAGTGTCTCATAAAGGCACCTTAGAATGGATGCGTAGGAGGTATCTGCTCAGGGAAGCTACTTCAGTTTTGTACTCATTCATAACAGTGCTTCTCCTTGGAGGAATGAAGGAAGAACACGGACGGACTAGCGGCACAGTAGGTACTGTGAATAAAGGGCAGGCTATGAACCTTACGCCTGCCAACTACATATTGGATGTTCACCACCAGTGTTGATCCGCACATAGGTTCTGCATCTAAAACGCTTCCAACACTGAGAGGGAAGTGTGCTTTAGGAGGGATTCACTGCAGTGTTACGTCTGTTAAAGAAGGATGCTTTTGGGACTGACTCTGTGGTAACCGCATTAGGCGCACTTAGCTTTCCAGTCTCAGACGTCTAACCGTTAGACTATATAAGTTCTGTTTAAGGGAAACTCCTTCATGCGGAATGTCACTTCTCACAGTGTCTTTGCAGTGGAGAAAAGAAGATAGAACAAGGACGGACAGAGAGAACGATGCAAACCGTGATTGAAGTACAGGGTAAGCCTCGTAGGCCTCTATTATGCATACTGGTAGTTCAACACCGGAGATGTTCCACAGTGTCTACCTCTTCTCAAAACACTTCCAGTATATGAGGGAACTCTGCTACATTAAGTTCTCACGACAGAGATGCGTCTGTGCTCAGTTGGAAAGTGCAGGACGTGTCTGGGTAGCAACCAGTAAGTGTCTGATACAAGCCGCTAAGAGGGGATGCGGAGGAAGGTATCTGCTCAGGGAAGCTACTTCAGGTGCGTACTCATTCATAACAGTGTCTCTCCTTTGAGGATGTAGATAGAACAGGGAACGACTACGGGCACATTAGGTACTGTGAGTAAAGGGCATGCTAAGGCGCTTAAGCCTGCCAAACACATATTAGATGTTCTCACCAGTGCAGATCCGCACTTAGTTTCTGCGTCGAAAACGCTTCCTACACTGAGAGCGAAGTGTGCTTTAGGAGGGATTCACTGCAGTGTTACGTCTGTTAAAGAAGGAAGCTTTTGGGACTGACTCTGTGGTAACCCCAATAGGCGCACATAGCTTTCCAGTCTCAGCCGTCTATCCGTTGGACTATAGCAAGTTCTGTTTAAGGGAAACTCCTTCATGCGGAATGTCACTTCTCACAGTGTCTTTGCAGTGGAGGAAAGAAGATAGAACAACGACGGACAGAGAGAACGTTGCAACCCGTGAGTGAAGTACAGGGTAAGGCACCTAAGCCTCTATGATGCATACTGGATGTTCAACACCTGGGATTTTCCACAATGTCTACCACTTCTCAAAACACTTCCAATATAGGAGGGAACTGTGCTACCGTAAGTTCTAATGACAGGGATGCATCTGTGCAAGTTTGAAAACTCGAGGATGTGTCTGGGTAGCAAACATGAAGTGTCTCATAAAGGCACCTTAGACTGGATGCGTAGGAGGTATCTGCTCAGGGAAGCTACTTCAGTTTTGTACTCATTCATAACAGTGCTTCTCCTTGGAGGAATGAAGGAAGAACACGGACGGACTAGCGGCACAGTAGGTACTGTGAATAAAGGGCAGGCTATGAACCTTACGCCTGCCAACTACATATTGGATGTTCACCACCAGTGTTGATCCGCACATAGGTTCTGCGTCTAAAACGCTTCCAACACTGAGAGGGAAGTGTGCTTTAGGAGGGATTCACTGCAGTGTTACGTCTGTTAAAGAAGGATGCTTTTGGGACTGACTCTGTGGTAACCGCATTAGGCGCACTTAGCTTTCCAGTCTCAGACGTCTAACCGTTAGACTATAGGAAGTTCTGTTTAAGGGAAACTCCTTCATGCGGAATGTCACTTCTCACAGTGTCTTTGCAGTGGAGAAAAGAAGATAGAACAAGGACGGACAGAGAGAACGATGCAAACCGTGATTGAAGTACAGGGTAAGCCTCGTAGGCCTCTATTATGCATACTGGTAGTTCAACACCGGAGATGTTCCACAGTGTCTACCTCTTCTCAAAACACTTCCAGTATATGAGGGAACTCTGCTACATTAAGTTCTCACGACAGAGATGCGTCTGTGCTCAGTTGGAAAGTGTAGGACGTGTCTGGGTAGCAACCAGTAAGTGTCTGATACAAGCCGCTAAGAGGGGATGCGGAGGAAGGTATCTGCTCAGGGAAGCTACTTCAGGTGCGTACTCATTCATAACAGTGTCTCTCCTTTGAGGATGTAGATAGAACAGGGAACGACTACGGGCACATTAGGTACTGTGAGTAAAGGGCATGCTAAGGCGCTTAAGCCTGCCAAACACATATTAGATGTTCTCACCAGTGCAGATCCGCACTTAGTTTCTGCGTCGAAAACGCTTCCTACACTGAGAGCGAAGTGTGCTTTAGGAGGGATTCACTGCAGTGTTACGTCTGTTAAAGAAGGAAGCTTTTGGGACTGACTCTGTGGTAACCCCAATAGGCGCACATAGCTTTCCAGTCTCAGCCGTCTATCCGTTGGACTATAGCAAGTTCTGTTTAAGGGAAACTCCTTCATGCGGAATGTCACTTCTCACAGTGTCTTTGCAGTGGAGGAAAGAAGATAGAACAACGACGGACAGAGAGAACGTTGCAACCCGTGAGTGAAGTACAGGGTAAGGCACCTAAGCCTCTATGATGCATACTGGATGTTCAACACCTGGGATTTTCCACAATGTCTACCACTTCTCAAAACACTTCCAATATAGGAGGGAACTGTGCTACCGTAAGTTCTAATGACAGGGATGCATCTGTGCAAGTTTGAAAACTCGAGGATGTGTCTGGGTAGCAAACATGAAGTGTCTCATAAAGGCACCTTAGACTGGATGCGTAGGAGGTATCTGCTCAGGGAAGCTACTTCAGTTTTGTACTCATTCATAACAGTGCTTCTCCTTGGAGGAATGAAGGAAGAACACGGACGGACTAGCGGCACAGTAGGTACTGTGAATAAAGGGCAGGCTATGAACCTTACGCCTGCCAACTACATATTGGATGTTCACCACCAGTGTTGATCCGCACATAGGTTCTGCGTCTAAAACGCTTCCAACACTGAGAGGGAAGTGTGCTTTAGGAGGGATTCACTGCAGTGTTACGTCTGTTAAAGAAGGATGCTTTTGGGACTGACTCTGTGGTAACCGCATTAGGCGCACTTAGCTTTCCAGTCTCAGACGTCTAACCGTTAGACTATAGGAAGTTCTGTTTAAGGGAAACTCCTTCATGCGGAATGTCACTTCTCACAGTGTCTTTGCAGTGGAGAAAAGAAGATAGAACAAGGACGGACAGAGAGAACGATGCAAACCGTGATTGAAGTACAGGGTAAGCCTCGTAGGCCTCTATTATGCATACTGGTAGTTCAACACCGGAGATGTTCCACAGTGTCTACCTCTTCTCAAAACACTTCCAGTATATGAGGGAACTCTGCTACATTAAGTTCTCACGACAGAGATGCGTCTGTGCTCAGTTGGAAAGTGTAGGACGTGTCTGGGTAGCAACCAGTAAGTGTCTGATACAAGCCGCTAAGAGGGGATGCGGAGGAAGGTATCTGCTCAGGGAAGCTACTTCAGGTGCGTACTCATTCATAACAGTGTCTCTCCTTTGAGGATGTAGATAGAACAGGGAACGACTACGGGCACATTAGGTACTGTGAGTAAAGGGCATGCTAAGGCGCTTAAGCCTGCCAAACACATATTAGATGTTCTCACCAGTGCAGATCCGCACTTAGTTTCTGCGTCGAAAACGCTTCCTACACTGAGAGGGAAGTGTGCTTTAGGAGGGATTCACTGCAGTGTTACCTCTGTTAAAGAAGGAAGCTTTTGGGACTGACTCTGTGGTAACCCCAATAGGCGCACATAGCTTTCCAGTCTCAGCCGTCTATCCGTTGGACTATAGCAAGTTCTGTTTAAGGGAAACTCCTTCATGCGGAATGTCACTTCTCACAGTGTCTTTCCAGTGGAGGAAAGAAGATAGAACAACGACGGACAGAGAGAACGTTGCAACCCGTGAGTGAAGTACAGGGTAAGGCACCTAAGCCTCTATGATGCATACTGGATGTTCAACACCTGGGATTTTCCACAATGTCTACCACTTCTCAAAACACTTCCAATATAGGAGGGAACTGTGCTACCGTAAGTTCTAATGACAGGGATGCATCTGTGCAAGTTTGAAAACTCGAGGATGTGTCTGGGTAGCAAACATGAAGTGTCTCATAAAGGCACCTTAGACTGGATGCGTAGGAGGTATCTGCTCAGGGAAGCTACTTCAGTTTTGTACTCATTCATAACAGTGCTTCTCCTTGGAGGAATGAAGGAAGAACACGGACGGACTAGGGGCACAGTAGGTACTGTGAATAAAGGGCAGGCTATGAACCTTATGCCTGCCAACCACATATTGGATGTTCACCACCAGTGTTGATCCGCACATAGGTTCTGCGTCTAAAACGCTTCCAACACTGAGAGGGAAGTGTGCTTTAGGAGGGATTCACTGCAGTGTTACGTCTGTTAAAGAAGGATGCTTTTGGGACTGACTCTGTGGTAACCGCATTAGGCGCTCATAGCTTTCAAGTCTCAGACGTCTAACAGTTAGACTATAGGAAGTTCTGTTTAAGGGAAACTCCTTCATGCGGAATGTCACTTCTCACAGTGTCTTTGCAGTGGAGAAAAGAAGATAGAACAAGGACGGACAGAGAGAACGATGCAAACCCTGATTGAAGTACAGGGTAAGCCTCGTAGGCCTCTATTATGCATACTGGTAGTTCAACACCGGAGATGTTCCACAGTGTCTACCTCTTCTCAAAACACTTCCAGTATATGAGGGAACTCTGCTACATTAAGTTCTCACGAAAGAGATGCGTCTGTGCTCAGTTGGAATGTATAGGACGTGTCTGGGTAGCAACCATAAGTGTCTGATACAAGCCGCTAAGTGGGGATGCGGAGGAAGGTATCTGCTCAGGGAAGCTACTTCAGGTGCGTACTCATTCATAACAGTATCTCTCCTTTGAGGATGTAGATAGAACAGGGAACGACTACGGGCACATTAGGTACTGTGAGTAAAGGGCATGCTAAGGCGCTTAAGCCTGCCAAACACATATTGGATGTTCTCCACCAGTGCAGATCCGCACTTAGTTTCTGCGTCGAAAACGCTTCCTACACTGAGAGGGAAGTGTGCTTTAGGAGGGATTCACTGCAGTGTTACGTCTGTTAAAGAAGGAAGCTTTTGGGACTGACTCTGTGGTAACCCCAATAGGCGCACATAGCTTTCCAGTCTCAGCCGTCTATCCGTTGGACTATAGCAAGTTCTGTTTAAGGGAAACTCCTTCATGCGGAATGTCACTTCTCACAGTGTCTTTCCAGTGGAGGAAAGAAGATAGAACAACGACGGACAGAGAGAACGTTGCAACCCGTGAGTGAAGTACAGGGTAAGGCACCTAAGCCTCTATGATGCATACTGGACGTTCAACACCTGGGATTTTCCACAATGTCTACCACTTCTCAAAACACTTCCAATATAGGAGGGAACTGTGCTACCGTAAGTTCTAATGACAGGGATGCATCTGTGCAAGTTTGAAAACTCGAGGATGTGTCTGGGTAGCAAACATGAAGTGTCTCATAAAGGCACCTTAGAATGGATGCGTAGGAGGTATCTGCTCAGGGAAGCTACTTCAGTTTTGTACTCATTCATAACAGTGCTTCTCCTTGGAGGAATGAAGGAAGAACACGGACGGACTAGCGGCACAGTAGGTACTGTGAATAAAGGGCAGGCTATGAACCTTACGCCTGCCAACTACATATTGGATGTTCACCACCAGTGTTGATCCGCACATAGGTTCTGCATCTAAAACGCTTCCAACACTGAGAGGGAAGTGTGCTTTAGGAGGGATTCACTGCAGTGTTACGTCTGTTAAAGAAGGATGCTTTTGGGCCTGACTCTGTGGTAACCGCATTAGGCGCACTTAGCTTTCCAGTCTCAGACGTCTAACCGTTAGACTATATAAGTTCTGTTTAAGGGAAACTCCTTCATGCGGAATGTCACTTCTCACAGTGTCTTTGCAGTGGAGAAAAGAAGATAGAACAAGGACGGACAGAGAGAACGATGCAAACCGTGATTGAAGTACAGGGTAAGCCTCGTAGGCCTCTATTATGCATACTGGTAGTTCAACACCGGAGATGTTCCACAGTGTCTACCTCTTCTCAAAACACTTCCAGTATATGAGGGAACTCTGCTACATTAAGTTCTCACGACAGAGATGCGTCTGTGCTCAGTTGGAAAGTGCAGGACGTGTCTGGGTAGCAACCAGTAAGTGTCTGATACAAGCCGCTAAGAGGGGATGCGGAGGAAGGTATCTGCTCAGGGAAGCTACTTCAGGTGCGTACTCATTCATAACAGTGTCTCTCCTTTGAGGATGTAGATAGAACAGGGAACGACTACGGGCACATTAGGTACTGTGAGTAAAGGGCATGCTAAGGCGCTTAAGCCTGCCAAACACATATTAGATGTTCTCACCAGTGCAGATCCGCACTTAGTTTCTGCGTCGAAAACGCTTCCTACACTGAGAGGGAAGTGTGCTTTAGGAGGGATTCACTGCAGTGTTACGTCTGTTAAAGAAGGAAGCTTTTGGGACTGACTCTGTGGTAACCCCAATAGGCGCACATAGCTTTCCAGTCTCAGCCGTCTATCCGTTGGACTATAGCAAGTTCTGTTTAAGGGAAACTCCTTCATGCGGAATGTCACTTCTCACAGTGTCTTTCCAGTGGAGGAAAGAAGATAGAACAACGACGGACAGAGAGAACGTTGCAACCCGTGAGTGAAGTACAGGGTAAGGCACCTAAGCCTCTATGATGCATACTGGATGTTCAACACCTGGGATTTTCCACAATGTCTACCACTTCTCAAAACACTTCCAATATAGGAGGGAACTGTGCTACCGTAAGTTCTAATGACAGGGATGCATCTGTGCAAGTTTGAAAACTCGAGGATGTGTCTGGGTAGCAAACATGAAGTGTCTCATAAAGGCACCTTAGACTGGATGCGTAGGAGGTATCTGCTCAGGGAAGCTACTTCAGTTTTGTACTCATTCATAACAGTGCTTCTCCTTGGAGGAATGAAGGAAGAACACGGACGGACTAGCGGCACAGTAGGTACTGTGAATAAAGGGCAGGCTATGAACCTTACGCCTGCCAACTACATATTGGATGTTCACCACCAGTGTTGATCCGCACATAGGTTCTGCGTCTAAAACGCTTCCAACACTGAGAGGGAAGTGTGCTTTAGGAGGGATTCACTGCAGTGTTACGTCTGTTAAAGAAGGATGCTTTTGGGACTGACTCTGTGGTAACCGCATTAGGCGCACATAGCTTTCCAGTCTCAGACGTCTAACCGTTAGACTATATAAATTCTGTTTAAGGGAAACTCCTTCATGCGGAATGTCACTTCTCACAGTGTCTTTGCAGTGGAGAAAAGAAGATAGAACAAGGACGGACAGAGAGAACGATGCAAACCGTGATTGAAGTACAGGGTAAGCCTCGTAGGCCTCTATTATGCATACTGGTAGTTCAACACCGGAGATGTTCCACAGTGTCTACCTCTTCTCAAAACACTTCCAGTATATGAGGGAACTCTGCTACATTAAGTTCTCACGACAGAGATGCGTCTGTGCTCAGTTGGAAAGTGTAGGACGTGTCTGGGTAGCAACCAGTAAGTGTCTGATACAAGCCGCTAAGAGGGGATGCGGAGGAAGGTATCTGCTCAGGGAAGCTACTTCAGGTGCGTACTCATTCATAACAGTGTCTCTCCTTTGAGGATGTAGATAGAACAGGGAACGACTACGGGCACATTAGGTACTGTGAGTAAAGGGCATGCTAAGGCGCTTAAGCCTGCCAAACACATATTGGATGTTCTCCACCAGTGCAGATCCGCACTTAGTTTCTGCGTCGAAAACGCTTCCTACACTGAGAGGGAAGTGTGCTTTAGGAGGGATTCACTGCAGTGTTACGTCTGTTAAAGAAGGAAGCTTTTGGGACTGACTCTGTGGTAACCCCAATAGGCGCACATAGCTTTCCAGTCTCAGCCGTCTATCCGTTGGACTATAGCAAGTTCTGTTTAAGGGAAACTCCTTCATGCGGAATGTCACTTCTCACAGTGTCTTTCCAGTGGAGGAAAGAAGATAGAACAACGACGGACAGAGAGAACGTTGCAACCCGTGAGTGAAGTACAGGGTAAGGCACCTAAGCCTCTATGATGCATACTGGATGTTCAACACCTGGGATTTTCCACAATGTCTACCACTTCTCAAAACACTTCCAATATAGGAGGGAACTGTGCTACCGTAAGTTCTAATGACAGGGATGCATCTGTGCAAGTTTGAAAACTCGAGGATGTGTCTGGGTAGCAAACATGAAGTGTCTCATAAAGGCACCTTAGACTGGATGCGTAGGAGGTATCTGCTCAGGGAAGCTACTTCAGTTTTGTACTCATTCATAACAGTGCTTCTCCTTGGAGGAATGAAGGAAGAACACGGACGGACTAGGGGCACAGTAGGTACTGTGAATAAAGGGCAGGCTATGAACCTTACGCCTGCCAACCACATATTGGATGTTCACCACCAGTGTTGATCCGCACATAGGTTCTGCGTCTAAAACGCTTCCAACACTGAGAGGGAAGTGTGCTTTAGGAGGGATTCACTGCAGTGTTAAGTCTGTTAAAGAAGGATGCTTTTGGGACTGACTCTGTGGTAACCGCATTAGGCGCACATAGCTTTCAAGTCTCAGACGTCTAACAGTTAGACTATAGGAAGTTCTGTTTAAGGGAAACTCCTTCATGCGGAATGTCACTTCTCACAGTGTCTTTGCAGTGGAGAAAAGAAGATAGAACAAGGACGGACAGAGAGAACGATGCAAACCCTGATTGAAGTACAGGGTAAGCCTCGTAGGCCTCTATTATGCATACTGGTAGTTCAACACCGGAGATGTTCCATAGTGTCTACCTCTTCTCAAAACACTTCCAGTATATGAGGGAACTCTGCTACATTAAGTTCTCACGACAGAGATGCGTCTGTGCTCAGTTGGAATGTATAGGACGTGTCTGGGTAGCAACCATAAGTGTCTGATACAAGCCGCTAAGAGGGGATGCGGAGGAAGGTATCTGCTCAGGGAAGCTACTTCAGGTGCGTACTCATTCATAACAGTATCTCTCCTTTGAGGATGTAGATAGAACAGGGAACGACTACGGGCACATTAGGTACTGTGATTAAAGGGCATGCTAAGGCGCTTAAGCCTGCCAAACACATATTGGATGTTCTCCACCAGTGCAGATCCGCACTTAGTTTCTGCGTCGAAAACGCTTCCTACACTGAGAGGGAAGTGTGCTTTAGGAGGGATTCACTGCAGTGTTACGTCTGTTAAAGAAGGAAGCTTTTGGGACTGACTCTGTGGTAACCCCAATAGGCGCACATAGCTTTCCAGTCTCAGCCGTCTATCCGTTGGACTATAGCAAGTTCTGTTTAAGGGAAACTCCTTCATGCGGAATGTCACTTCTCACAGTGTCTTTGCAGTGGAGGAAAGAAGATAGAACAACGACGGACAGAGAGAACGTTGCAACCCGTGAGTGAAGTACAGGGTAAGGCACCTAAGCCTCTATGATGCATACTGGATGTTCAACACCTGGGATTTTCCACAATGTCTACCACTTCTCAAAACACTTCCAATATAGGAGGGAACTGTGCTACCGTAAGTTCTAATGACAGGGATGCATCTGTGCAAGTTTGAAAACTCGAGGATGTGTCTGGGTAGCAAACATGAAGTGTCTCATAAAGGCACCTTAGACTGGATGCGTAGGAGGTATCTGCTCAGGGAAGCTACTTCAGTTTTGTACTCATTCATAACAGTGCTTCTCCTTGGAGGAATGAAGGAAGAACACGGACGGACTAGCGGCACAGTAGGTACTGTGAATAAAGGGCAGGCTATGAACCTTACGCCTGCCAACTACATATTGGATGTTCACCACCAGTGTTGATCCGCACATAGGTTCTGCGTCTAAAACGCTTCCAACACTGAGAGGGAAGTGTGCTTTAGGAGGGATTCACTGCAGTGTTACGTCTGTTAAAGAAGGATGCTTTTGGGACTGACTCTGTGGTAACCGCATTAGGCGCACATAGCTTTCCAGTCTCAGACGTCTAACCGTTAGACTATATAAGTTCTGTTTAAGGGAAACTCCTTCATGCGGAATGTCACTTCTCACAGTGTCTTTGCAGTGGAGAAAAGAAGATAGAACAAGGACGGACAGAGAGAACGATGCAAACCGTGATTGAAGTACAGGGTAAGCCTCGTAGGCCTCTATTATGCATACTGGTAGTTCAACACCGGAGATGTTCCACAGTGTCTACCTCTTCTCAAAACACTTCCAGTATATGAGGGAACTCTGCTACATTAAGTTCTCACGACAGAGATGCGTCTGTGCTAGTTGGAAAGTGTAGGACGTGTCTGGGTAGCAACCAGTAAGTGTCTGATACAAGCCGCTAAGAGGGGATGCGGAGGAAGGTATCTGCTCAGGGAAGCTACTTCAGGTGCGTACTCATTCATAACAGTGTCTCTCCTTTGAGGATGTAGATAGAACAGGGAACGACTACGGGCACATTAGGTACTGTGAGTAAAGGGCATGCTAAGGCGCTTAAGCCTGCCAAACACATATTAGATGTTCTCACCAGTGCAGATCCGCACTTAGTTTCTGCGTCGAAAACGCTTCCTACACTGAGAGGGAAGTGTGCTTTAGCAGGGATTCACTGCAGTGTTACCTCTGTTAAAGAAGGAAGCTTTTGGGACTGACTCTGTGGTAACCCCAATAGGCGCACATAGCTTTCCAGTCTCAGCCGTCTATCCGTTGGATTATAGCAAGTTCTGTTTAAGGGAAACTCCTTCATGCGGAATGTCACTTCTCACAGTGTCTTTGCAGTGGAGGAAAGAAGATAGAACAACGACGGACAGAGAGAACGTTGCAACCCGTGAGTGAAGTACAGGGTATGGCACCTAAGCCTCTATGATGCATACTGGATGTTCAACACCTGGGATTTTCCACAATGTCTACCACTTCTCAAAACACTTCCAATATAGGAGGGAACTGTGCTACCGTAAGTTCTAATGACAGGGATGCATCTGTGCAAGGTTGAAAACTCGAGGATGTGTCTGGGTAGCAAACATGAAGTGTCTCATAAAGGCACCTTAGACTGGATGCGTAGGAGGTATCTGCTCAGGGAAGCTACTTCAGTTTTGTACTCATTCATAACAGTGCTTCTCCTTGGAGGAATGAAGGAAGAACTCGGACGGACTAGCGGCACAGTAGGTACTGTGAATAAAGGGCAGGCTATGAACCTTACGCCTGCCAACCACATATTGGATGTTCACCACCAGTGTTGATCCGCACATAGGTTCTGCGTCTAAAACGCTTCCAACACTGAGAGGGAAGTGTGCTTTAGGAGGGATTCACTGCAGTGTTACGTCTGTTAAAGAAGGATGCTTTTGGGACTGACTCTGTGGTAACCGCATTAGGCGCACTTAGCTTTCCAGTCTCAGACGTCTAACCGTTAGACTATATAAGTTCTGTTTAAGGGAAACTCCTTCATGCGGTATGTCACTTCTCACAGTGTCTTTGCAGTGGAGAAAAGAAGATAGAACAAGGACGGACAGAGAGAACGATGCAAACCGTGATTGAAGTACAGGGTAAGCCTCGTAGGCCTCTATTATGCATACTGGTAGTTCAACACCGGAGATGTTCCACAGTGTCTACCTCTTCTCAAAACACTTCCAGTATATGAGGGACTCTGCTACATTAAGTTCTCACGACAGAGATGCGTCTGTGCTCAGTTGGAAAGTGTAGGACGTGTCTGGGTAGCAACCAGTAAGTGTCTGATACAAGCCGCTAAGAGGGGACGCGGAGGAAGGTATCTGCTCAGGGAAGCTACTTCAGGTGCGTACACATTCATAACAGTGTCTCTCCTTTGAGGATGTAGATAGAACAGGGAACGACTACGGGCACATTAGGTACTGTGAGTAAAGGGCATGCTAAGGCGCTTAAGCCTGCCAAACACATATTAGATGTTCTCACCAGTGCAGATCCGCACTTAGTTTCTGCGTCGAAAACGCTTCCTACACTGAGAGCGAAGTGTGCTTTAGGAGGGATTCACTGCAGTGTTACCTCTGTTAAAGAAGGAAGCTTTTGGGACTGACTCTGTGGTAACCCCAATAGGCGCACATAGCTTTCCAGTCTCAGCCGTCTATCCGTTGGACTATAGCAAGTTCTGTTTTAGGGAAACTTCTTCATGCGGAATGTCACTTCTCACAGTGTCTTTGCAGTGGAGGAAAGAAGATAGAACAACGACGGACAGAGAGAACGTTGCAACCCGTGAGTGAAGTACAGGGTAAGGCACCTAAGCCTCTATGATGCATACTGGATGTTCAACACCTGGGATTTTCCACAATGTCTACCACTTCTCAAAACACTTCCAATATAGGAGGGAACTGTGCTACCGTAAGTTCTAATGACAGGGATGCATCTGTGCAAGTTTGAAAACTCGAGGATGTGTCTGGGTAGCAAACATGAAGTGTCTCATAAAGGCACCTTAGACTGGATGCGTAGGAGGTATCTACTCAGGGAAGCTACTTCAGTTTTGTACTCATTCATAACAGTGCTTCTCCTTGGAGGAATGAAGGAAGAACACGGACGGACTAGCGGCACAGTAGGTACTGTGAATAAAGGGCAGGCTATGAACCTTACGCCTGCCAACTACATATTGGATGTTCACCACCAGTGTTGATCCGCACATAGGTTCTGCGTCTAAAACGCTTCCAACACTGAGAGGGAAGTGTGCTTTAGGAGGGATTCACTGCAGTGTTACGTCTGTTAAAGAAGGATGCTTTTGGGACTGACTCTGTGGTAACCGCATTAGGAGCACTTAGCTTTCCAGTCTCAGACGTCTAACTGTTAGACTATATAAGTTCTGTTTAAGGGAAACTCCTTCATGCGGAATGTCACTTCTCACAGTGTCTTTGCAGTGGAGAAAAGAAGATAGAACAAGGACGGACAGAGAGAACGATGCAAACCGTGATGGAAGTACAGGGTAAGCCTCGTAGGCCTCTATTATGCATACTGGTAGTTCAACACCGGAGATGTTCCACAGTGTCTACCTCTTCTCAAAACACTTCCAGTATATGAGGGAACTCTGCTACATTAAGTTCTCACGACAGAGATGCGTCTGTGCTCAGTTGGAAAGTGTAGGACGTGTCTGGGTAGCAACCAGTAAGTGTCTGATACAAGCCGCTAAGAGGGGATGCGGAGGAAGGTATCTGCTCAGGGAAGCTACTTCAGGTGCGTACTCATTCATAACAGTGTCTCTCCTTTGAGGATGTAGATAGAACAGGGAACGACTACGGGCACATTAGGTACTGTGAGTAAAGGGCATGCTAAGGCGCTTAAGCCTGCCAAACACATATTAGATGTTCTCACCAGTGCAGATCCGCACTTAGTTTCTGCGTCGAAAACGCTTCCTACACTGAGAGGGAAGTGTGCTTTAGGAGGGATTCACTGCAGTGTTACCTCTGTTAAAGAAGGAAGCTTTTGGGACTGACTCTGTGGTAACCCCAATAGGCGCACATAGCTTTCCAGTCTCAGCCGTCTATCCGTTGGACTATAGCAAGTTCTGTTTAAGGGAAACTCCTTCATGCGGAATGTCACTTCTCACAGTGTCTTTCCAGTGGAGGAAAGAAGATAGAACAACGACGGACAGAGAGAACGTTGCAACCCGTGAGTGAAGTACAGGGTAAGGCACCTAAGCCTCTATGATGCATACTGGATGTTCAACACCTGGGATTTTCCACAATGTCTACCACTTCTCAAAACACTTCCAATATAGGAGGGAACTGTGCTACCGTAAGTTCTAATGACAGGGATGCATCTGTGCAAGTTTGAAAACTCGAGGATGTGTCTGGGTAGCAAACATGAAGTGTCTCATAAAGGCACCTTAGACTGGATGCGTAGGAGGTATCTGCTCAAGGAAGCTACTTCAGTTTTGTACTCATTCATAACAGTGCTTCTCCTTGGAGGAATGAAGGAAGAACACGGACGGACTAGGGGCACAGTAGGTACTGTGAATAAAGGGCAGGCTATGAACCTTACGCCTGCCAACCACATATTGGATGTTCACCACCAGTGTTGATCCGCACATAGGTTCTGCGTCTAAAACGCTTCCAACACTGAGAGGGAAGTGTGCTTTAGGAGGGATTCACTGCAGTGTTACGTCTGTTAAAGAAGGATGCTTTTGGGACTGACTCTGTGGTAACCGCATTAGGCGCACATAGCTTTCCAGTCTCAGACGTCTAACCGTTAGACTATAGGAAGTTCTGTTTAAGGGAAACTCCTTCATGCGGAATGTCACTTCTCACAGTGTCTTTGCAGTGGAGAAAAGAAGATAGAACAAGGACGGACAGAGAGAACGATGCAAACCCTGATTGAAGTACAGGGTAAGCCTCGTAGGCCTCTATTATGCATACTGGTAGTTCAACACCGGAGATGTTCCACAGTGTCTACCTCTTCTCAAAACACTTCCAGAATATGATGGAACTCTGCTACATTAAGTTCTCACGACAGAGATGCGTCTGTGCTCAGTTGGAATGTATAGGACGTGTCTGGGTAGCAACCATAAGTGTCTGATACAAGCCGCTAAGAGGGGACGCGGAGGAAGGTATCTGCTCAGGGAAGCTACTTCAGGTGCGTACTCATTCATAACAGTGTCTCTCCTTTGAGGATGTAGATAGAACAGGGAACGACTACGGGCACATTAGGTACTGTGAGTAAAGGGCATGCTAAGGCGCTTAAGCCTGCCAAACACATATTGGATGTTCTCCACCAGTGCAGATCCGCACTTAGTTTCTGCGTCGAAAACGCTTCCTACACTGAGAGGGAAGTGTGCTTTAGGAGGGATTCACTGCAGTGTTACCTCTGTTAAAGAAGGAAGCTTTTGGGACTGACTCTGTGGTAACCCCAATAGGCGCACATAGCTTTCCAGTCTCAGCCGTCTATCCGTTGGACTATAGCAAGTTCTGTTTAAGGGAAACTCCTTCATGCGGAATGTCACTTCTCACAGTGTCTTTGCAGTGGAGGAAAGAAGATAGAACAACGACGGACAGAGAGAACGTTGCAACCCGTGAGTGAAGTACAGGGTAAGGCACCTAAGCCTCTATGATGCATACTGGATGTTCAACACCTGGGATTTTCCACAATGTCTACCACTTCTCAAAACACTTCCAATATAGGAGGGAACTGTGCTACCGTAAGTTCTAATGACAGGGATGCATCTGTGCAAGTTTGAAAACTCGAGGATGTGTCTGGGTAGCAAACATGAAGTGTCTCATAAAGGCACCTTAGACTGGATGCGTAGGAGGTATCTGCTCAGGGAAGCTACTTCAGTTTTGTACTCATTCATAACAGTGCTTCTCCTTGGAGGAATGAAGGAAGAACACGGACGGACTAGGGGCACAGTAGGTACTGTGAATAAAGGGCAGGCTATGAACCTTACGCCTGCCAACCACATATTGGATGTTCACCACCAGTGTTGATCCGCACATAGGTTCTGCGTCTAAAACGCTTCCAACACTGAGAGGGAAGTGTGCTTTAGGAGGGATTCACTGCAGTGTTACATCTGTTAAAGAAGGATGCTTTTGGGACTGACTCTGTGGTAACCGCATTAGGCGCACATAGCTTTCCAGTCTCAGACGTCTAACCGTTAGACTATAGGAAGTTCTGTTTAAGGGAAACTCCTTCATGCGGAATGTCACTTCTCACAGTGTCTTTGCAGTGGAGAAAAGAAGATAGAACAAGGACGGACAGAGAGAACGATGCAAACCCTGATTGAAGTACAGGGTAAGCCTCGTAGGCCTCTATTATGCATACTGGTAGTTCAACACCGGAGATGTTCCACAGTGTCTACCTCTTCTCAAAACACTTCCAGTATATGAGGGAACTCTGCTACATTAAGTTCTCACGACAGAGATGCGTCTGTGCTCAGTTGGAATGTATAGGACGTGTCTGGGTAGCAACCATAAGTGTCTGATACAAGCCGCTAAGAGGGGATGCGGAGGAAGGTATCTGCTCAGGGAAGCTACTTCAGGTGCGTACTCATTCATAACAGTATCTCTCCTTTGAGGATGTAGATAGAACAGGGAACGACTACGGGCACATTAGGTACTGTGATTAAAGGGCATGCTAAGGCGCTTAAGCCTGCCAAACACATATTGGATGTTCTCCACCAGTGCAGATCCGCACTTAGTTTCTGCGTCGAAAACGCTTCCTACACTGAGAGGGAAGTGTGCTTTAGGAGGGATTCACTGCAGTGTTACGTCTGTTAAAGAAGGAAGCTTTTGGGACTGACTCTGTGGTAACCCCAATAGGCGCACATAGCTTTCCAGTCTCAGCCGTCTATCCGTTGGACTATAGCAAGTTCTGTTTAAGGGAAACTCCTTCATGCGGAATGTCACTTCTCACAGTGTCTTTGCAGTGGAGGAAAGAAGATAGAACAACGACGGACAGAGAGAACGTTGCAACCCGTGAGTGAAGTACAGGGTAAGGCACCTAAGCCTCTATGATGCATACTGGATGTTCAACACCTGGGATTTTCCACAATGTCTACCACTTCTCAAAACACTTCCAATATAGGAGGGAACTGTGCTACCGTAAGTTCTAATGACAGGGATGCATCTGTGCAAGTTTGAAAACTCGAGGATGTGTCTGGGTAGCAAACATGAAGTGTCTCATAAAGGCACCTTAGACTGGATGCGTAGGAGGTATCTGCTCAGGGAAGCTACTTCAGTTTTGTACTCATTCATAACAGTGCTTCTCCTTGGAGGAATGAAGGAAGAACACGGACGGACTAGGGGCACAGTAGGTACTGTGAATAAAGGGCAGGCTATGAACCTTACGCCTGCCAACTACATATTGGATGTTCACCACCAGTGTTGATCCGCACATAGGTTCTGCGTCTAAAACGCTTCCAACACTGAGAGGGAAGTGTGCTTTAGGAGGGATTCACTGCAGTGTTACGTCTGTTAAAGAAGGATGCTTTTGGGACTGACTCTGTGGTAACCGCATTAGGCGCACATAGCTTTCCAGTCTCAGACGTCTAACCGTTAGACTATATAAGTTCTGTTTAAGGGAAACTCCTTCATGCGGAATGTCACTTCTCACAGTGTCTTTGCAGTGGAGAAAAGAAGATAGAACAAGGACGGACAGAGAGAACGATGCAAACCCTGATTGAAGTACAGGGTAAGCCTCGTAGGCCTCTATTATGCATACTGGTAGTTCAACACCGGAGATGTTCCACAGTGTCTACCTCTTCTCAAAACACTTCCAGTATATGAGGGAACTCTGCTACATTAAGTTCTCACGACAGAGATGCGTCTGTGCTCAGTTGGAAAGTGTAGGACGTGTCTGGGTAGCAACCAGTAAGTGTCTGATACAAGCCGCTAAGAGGGGATGCGGAGGAAGGTATCTGCTCAGGGAAGCTACTTCAGGTGCGTACTCATTCATAACAGTGTCTCTCCTTTGAGGATGTAGATAGAACAGGGAACGACTACGGGCACATTAGGTACTGTGAGTAAAGGGCATGCTAAGGCGCTTAAGCCTGCCAAACACATATTAGATGTTCTCACCAGTGCAGATCCGCACTTAGTTTCTGCGTCGAAAACGCTTCCTACACTGAGAGGGAAGTGTGCTTTAGGAGGGATTCACTGCAGTGTTACCTCTGTTAAAGAAGGAAGCTTTTGGGACTGACTCTGTGGTAACCCCAATAGGCGCACATAGCTTTCCAGTCTCAGCCGTCTATCCGTTGGACTATAGCAAGTTCTGTTTAAGGGAAACTCCTTCATGCGGAATGTCACTTCTCACAGTGTCTTTCCAGTGGAGGAAAGAAGATAGAACAACGACGGACAGAGAGAACGTTGCAACCCGTGAGTGAAGTACAGGGTAAGGCACCTAAGCCTCTATGATGCATACTGGATGTTCAACACCTGGGATTTTCCACAATGTCTACCACTTCTCAAAACACTTCCAATATAGGAGGGAACTGTGCTACCGTAAGTTCTAATGACAGGGATGCATCTGTGCAAGTTTGAAAACTCGAGGATGTGTCTGGGTAGCAAACATGAAGTGTCTCATAAAGGCACCTTAGACTGGATGCGTAGGAGGTATCTGCTCAGGGAAGCTACTTCAGTTTTGTACTCATTCATAACAGTGCTTCTCCTTGGAGGAATGAAGGAAGAACACGGACGGACTAGGGGCACAGTAGGTACTGTGAATAAAGGGCAGGCTATGAACCTTACGCCTGCCAACCACATATTGGATGTTCACCACCAGTGTTGATCCGCACATAGGTTCTGCGTCTAAAACGCTTCCAACACTGAGAGGGAAGTGTGCTTTAGGAGGGATTCACTGCAGTGTTACGTCTGTTAAAGAAGGATGCTTTTGGGACTGACTCTGTGGTAACCGCATTAGGCGCACATAGCTTTCCAGTCTCAGACGTCTAACCGTTAGACTATAGGAAGTTCTGTTTAAGGGAAACTCCTTCATGCGGAATGTCACTTCTCACAGTGTCTTTGCAGTGGAGAAAAGAAGATAGAACAAGGACGGACAGAGAGAACGATGCAAACCCTGATTGAAGTACAGGGTAAGCCTCGTAGGCCTCTATTATGCATACTGGTAGTTCAACACCGGAGATGTTCCACAGTGTCTACCTCTTCTCAAAACACTTCCAGAATATGATGGAACTCTGCTACATTAAGTTCTCACGACAGAGATGCGTCTGTGCTCAGTTGGAATGTATAGGACGTGTCTGGGTAGCAACCATAAGTGTCTGATACAAGCCGCTAAGAGGGGACGCGGAGGAAGGTATCTGCTCAGGGAAGCTACTTCAGGTGCGTACTCATTCATAACAGTGTCTCTCCTTTGAGGATGTAGATAGAACAGGGAACGACTACGGGCACATTAGGTACTGTGAGTAAAGGGCATGCTAAGGCGCTTAAGCCTGCCAAACACATATTGGATGTTCTCCACCAGTGCAGATCCGCACTTAGTTTCTGCGTCGAAAACGCTTCCTACACTGAGAGGGAAGTGTGCTTTAGGAGGGATTCACTGCAGTGTTACGTCTGTTAAAGAAGGAAGCTTTTGGGACTGACTCTGTGGTAACCCCAATAGGCGCACATAGCTTTCCAGTCTCAGCCGTCTATCCGTTGGACTATAGCAAGTTCTGTTTAAGGGAAACTCCTTCATGCGGAATGTCACTTCTCACAGTGTCTTTGCAGTGGAGGAAAGAAGATAGAACAACGACGGACAGAGAGAACGTTGCAACCCGTGAGTGAAGTACAGGGTAAGGCACCTAAGCCTCTATGATGCATACTGGATGTTCAACACCTGGGATTTTCCACAATGTCTACCACTTCTCAAAACACTTCCAATATAGGAGGGAACTGTGCTACCGTAAGTTCTAATGACAGGGATGCATCTGTGCAAGTTTGAAAACTCGAGGATGTGTCTGGGTAGCAAACATGAAGTGTCTCATAAAGGCACCTTAGACTGGATGCGTAGGAGGTATCTGCTCAGGGAAGCTACTTCAGTTTTGTACTCATTCATAACAGTGCTTCTCCTTGGAGGAATGAAGGAAGAACACGGACGGACTAGCGGCACAGTAGGTACTGTGAATAAAGGGCAGGCTATGAACCTTACGCCTGCCAACTACATATTGGATGTTCACCACCAGTGTTGATCCGCACATAGGTTCTGCGTCTAAAACGCTTCCAACACTGAGAGGGAAGTGTGCTTTAGGAGGGATTCACTGCAGTGTTACGTCTGTTAAAGAAGGATGCTTTTGGGACTGACTCTGTGGTAACCGCATTAGGCGCACTTAGCTTTCCAGTCTCAGACGTCTAACCGTTAGACTATATAAGTTCTGTTTAAGGGAAACTCCTTCATGTGGAATGTCACTTCTCACAGTGTCTTTGCAGTGGAGAAAAGAAGATAGAACAAGGACGGACAGAGAGAACGATGCAAACCCTGATTGAAGTACAGGGTAAGCCTCGTAGGCCTCTATTATGCATACTGGTAGTTCAACACCGGAGATGTTCCACAGTGTCTACCTCTTCTCAAAACACTTCCAGTATATGAGGGAACTCTGCTACATTAAGTTCTCACGACAGAGATGCTTCTGTGCTCAGTTGGAATGTATAGGACGTGTCTGGGTAGCAACCATAAGTGTCTGATACAAGCCGCTAAGAGTGGACGCGGAGGAAGGTATCTGCTCAGGGAAGCTACTTCAGGTGCGTACTCATTCATAACAGTGTCTCTCCTTTGAGGATGTAGATAGAACAGGGAACGACTACGGGCACATTAGGTACTGTGAGTAAAGGGCATGCTAAGGCGCTTAAGCCTGCCAAACACATATTGGATGTTCTCCACCAGTGCAGATCCGCACTTAGTTTCTGCGTCGAAAACGCTTCCTACACTGAGAGGGAAGTGTGCTTTAGGAGGGATTCACTGCAGTGTTACCTCTGTTAAAGAAGGAAGCTTTTGGGACTGACTCTGTGGTAACCCCAATAGGCGCACATAGCTTTCCAGTCTCAGCCGTCTATCCGTTGGACTATAGCAAGTTCTGTTTAAGGGAAACTCCTTCATGCGGAATGTCACTTCTCACAGTGTCTTTGCAGTGGAGGAAAGAAGATAGAACAACGACGGACAGAGAGAACGTTGCAACCCGTGAGTGAAGTACAGGGTAAGGCACCTAAGCCTCTATGATGCATACTGGATGTTCAACACCTGGGATTTTCCACAATGTCTACCACTTCTCAAAACACTTCCAATATAGGAGGGAACTGTGCTACCGTAAGTTCTAATGACAGGGATGCATCTGTGCAAGTTTGAAAACTCGAGGATGTGTCTGGGTAGCAAACATGAAGTGTCTCATAAAGGCACCTTAGACTGGATGCGTAGGAGGTATCTGCTCAGGGAAGCTACTTCAGTTTTGTACTCATTCATAACAGTGCTTCTCCTTGGAGGAATGAAGGAAGAACACGGACGGACTAGGGGCACAGTAGGTACTGTGAATAAAGGGCAGGCTATGAACCTTACGCCTGCCAACCACATATTGGATGTTCACCACCAGTGTTGATCCGCACATAGGTTCTGCGTCTAAAACGCTTCCAACACTGAGAGGGAAGTGTGCTTTAGGAGGGATTCACTGCAGTGTTACATCTGTTAAAGAAGGATGCTTTTGGGACTGACTCTGTGGTAACCGCATTAGGCGCACATAGCTTTCCAGTCTCAGACGTCTAACCGTTAGACTATAGGAAGTTCTGTTTAAGGGAAACTCCTTCATGCGGAATGTCACTTCTCACAGTGTCTTTGCAGTGGAGAAAAGAAGATAGAACAAGGACGGACAGAGAGAACGATGCAAACCCTGATTGAAGTACAGGGTAAGCCTCGTAGGCCTCTATTATGCATACTGGTAGTTCAACACCGGAGATGTTCCACAGTGTCTACCTCTTCTCAAAACACTTCCAGTATATGAGGGAACTCTGCTACATTAAGTTCTCACGACAGAGATGCGTCTGTGCTCAGTTGGAATGTATAGGACGTGTCTGGGTAGCAACCATAAGTGTCTGATACAAGCCGCTAAGAGGGGATGCGGAGGAAGGTATCTGCTCAGGGAAGCTACTTCAGGTGCGTACTCATTCATAACAGTATCTCTCCTTTGAGGATGTAGATAGAACAGGGAACGACTACGGGCACATTAGGTACTGTGATTAAAGGGCATGCTAAGGCGCTTAAGCCTGCCAAACACATATTGGATGTTCTCCACCAGTGCAGATCCGCACTTAGTTTCTGCGTCGAAAACGCTTCCTACACTGAGAGGGAAGTGTGCTTTAGGAGGGATTCACTGCAGTGTTACGTCTGTTAAAGAAGGAAGCTTTTGGGACTGACTCTGAGTTAACCCCAATAGGCGCACATAGCTTTCCAGTCTCAGCCGTCTATCCGTTGGACTATAGCAAGTTCTGTTTAAGGGAAACTCCTTCATGCGGAATGTCACTTCTCACAGTGTCTTTGCAGTGGAGGAAAGAAGATAGAACAACGACGGACAGAGAGAACGTTGCAACCCGTGAGTGAAGTACAGGGTAAGGCACCTAAGCCTCTATGATGCATACTGGATGTTCAACACCTGGGATTTTCCACAATGTCTACCACTTCTCAAAACACTTCCAATATAGGAGGGAACTGTGCTACCGTAAGTTCTAATGACAGGGATGCATCTGTGCAAGTTTGAAAACTCGAGGATGTGTCTGGGTAGCAAACATGAAGTGTCTCATAAAGGCACCTTAGACTGGATGCGTAGGAGGTATCTGCTCAGGGAAGCTACTTCAGTTTTGTACTCATTCATAACAGTGCTTCTCCTTGGAGGAATGAAGGAAGAACACGGACGGACTAGGGGCACAGTAGGTACTGTGAATAAAGGGCAGGCTATGAACCTTACGCCTGCCAACTACATATTGGATGTTCACCACCAGTGTTGATCCGCACATAGGTTCTGCGTCTAAAACGCTTCCAACACTGAGAGGGAAGTGTGCTTTAGGAGGGATTCACTGCAGTGTTACGTCTGTTAAAGAAGGATGCTTTTGGGACTGACTCTGTGGTAACCGCATTAGGCGCACATAGCTTTCCAGTCTCAGACGTCTAACCGTTAGACTATATAAGTTCTGTTTAAGGGAAACTCCTTCATGCGGAATGTCACTTCTCACAGTGTCTTTGCAGTGGAGAAAAGAAGATAGAACAAGGACGGACAGAGAGAACGATGCAAACCGTGATTGAAGTACAGGGTAAGCCTCGTAGGCCTCTATTATGCATACTGGTAGTTCAACACCGGAGATGTTCCACAGTGTCTACCTCTTCTCAAAACACTTCCAGTATATGAGGGAACTCTGCTACATTAAGTTCTCACGACAGAGATGCGTCTGTGCTCAGTTGGAAAGTGTAGGACGTGTCTGGGTAGCAACCAGTAAGTGTCTGATACAAGCCGCTAAGAGGGGATGCGGAGGAAGGTATCTGCTCAGGGAAGCTACTTCAGGTGCGTACTCATTCATAACAGTGTCTCTCCTTTGAGGATGTAGATAGAACAGGGAACGACTACGGGCACATTAGGTACTGTGAGTAAAGGGCATGCTAAGGCGCTTAAGCCTGCCAAACACATATTAGATGTTCTCACCAGTGCAGATCCGCACTTAGTTTCTGCGTCGAAAACGCTTCCTACACTGAGAGGGAAGTGTGCTTTAGGAGGGATTCACTGCAGTGTTACCTCTGTTAAAGAAGGAAGCTTTTGGGACTGACTCTGTGGTAACCCCAATAGGCGCACATAGCTTTCCAGTCTCAGCCGTCTATCCGTTGGACTATAGCAAGTTCTGTTTAAGGGAAACTCCTTCATGCGGAATGTCACTTCTCACAGTGTCTTTCCAGTGGAGGAAAGAAGATAGAACAACGACGGACAGAGAGAACGTTGCAACCCGTGAGTGAAGTACAGGGTAAGGCACCTAAGCCTCTATGATGCATACTGGATGTTCAACACCTGGGATTTTCCACAATGTCTACCACTTCTCAAAACACTTCCAATATAGGAGGGAACTGTGCTACCGTAAGTTCTAATGACAGGGATGCATCTGTGCAAGTTTGAAAACTCGAGGATGTGTCTGGGTAGCAAACATGAAGTGTCTCATAAAGGCACCTTAGACTGGATGCGTAGGAGGTATCTGCTCAGGGAAGCTACTTCAGTTTTGTACTCATTCATAACAGTGCTTCTCCTTGGAGGAATGAAGGAAGAACACGGACGGACTAGGGGCACAGTAGGTACTGTGAATAAAGGGCAGGCTATGAACCTTACGCCTGCCAACCACATATTGGATGTTCACCACCAGTGTTGATCCGCACATAGGTTCTGCGTCTAAAACGCTTCCAACACTGAGAGGGAAGTGTGCTTTAGGAGGGATTCACTGCAGTGTTACGTCTGTTAAAGAAGGATGCTTTTGGGACTGACTCTGTGGTAACCGCATTAGGCGCACATAGCTTTCCAGTCTCAGACGTCTAACCGTTAGACTATAGGAAGTTCTGTTTAAGGGAAACTCCTTCATGCGGAATGTCACTTCTCACAGTGTCTTTGCAGTGGAGAAAAGAAGATAGAACAAGGACGGACAGAGAGAACGATGCAAACCGTGATTGAAGTACAGGGTAAGCCTCGTAGGCCTCTATTATGCATACTGGTAGTTCAACACCGGAGATGTTCCACAGTGTCTACCTCTTCTCAAAACACTTCCAGTATATGAGGGAACTCTGCTACATTAAGTTCTCACGACAGAGATGCGTCTGTGCTCAGTTGGAATGTATAGGACGTGTCTGGGTAGCAACCATAAGTGTCTGATACAAGCCGCTAAGAGGGGATGCGGAGGAAGGTATCTGCTCAGGGAAGCTACTTCAGGTGCGTACTCATTCATAACAGTATCTCTCCTTTGAGGATGTAGATAGAACAGGGAACGACTACGGGCACATTAGGTACTGTGATTAAAGGGCATGCTAAGGCGCTTAAGCCTGCCAAACACATATTGGATGTTCTCCACCAGTGCAGATCCGCACTTAGTTTCTGCGTCGAAAACGCTTCCTACACTGAGAGGGAAGTGTGCTTTAGGAGGGATTCACTGCAGTGTTACGTCTGTTAAAGAAGGAAGCTTTTGGGACCGACTCTGTGGTAACCCCAATAGGCGCACATAGCTTTCCAGTCTCAGCCGTCTATCCGTTGGACTATAGCAAGTTCTGTTTAAGGGAAACTCCTTCATGCGGAATGTCACTTCTCACAGTGTCTTTGCAGTGGAGGAAAGAAGATAGAACAACGACGGACAGAGAGAACGTTGCAACCCGTGAGTGAAGTACAGGGTAAGGCACCTAAGCCTCTATGATGCATACTGGATGTTCAACACCTGGGATTTTCCACAATGTCTACCACTTCTCAAAACACTTCCAATATAGGAGGGAACTGTGCTACCGTAAGTTCTAATGACAGGGATGCATCTGTGCAAGTTTGAAAACTCGAGGATGTGTCTGGGTAGCAAACATGAAGTGTCTCATAAAGGCACCTTAGACTGGATGCGTAGGAGGTATCTGCTCAGGGAAGCTACTTCAGTTTTGTACTCATTCATAACAGTGCTTCTCCTTGGAGGAATGAAGGAAGAACACGGACGGACTAGCGGCACAGTAGGTACTGTGAATAAAGGGCAGGCTATGAACCTTACGCCTGCCAACTACATATTGGATGTTCACCACCAGTGTTGATCCGCACATAGGTTCTGCGTCTAAAACGCTTCCAACACTGAGAGGGAAGTGTGCTTTAGGAGGGATTCACTGCAGTGTTACGTCTGTTAAAGAAGGATGCTTTTGGGACTGACTCTGTGGTAACCGCATTAGGCGCACATAGCTTTCCAGTCTCAGACGTCTAACCGTTAGACTATATAAGTTCTGTTTAAGGGAAACTCCTTCATGCGGAATGTCACTTCTCACAGTGTCTTTGCAGTGGAGAAAAGAAGATAGAACAAGGACGGACAGAGAGAACGATGCAAACCGTGATTGAAGTACAGGGTAAGCCTCGTAGGCCTCTATTATGCATACTGGTAGTTCAACACCGGAGATGTTCCACAGTGTCTACCTCTTCTCAAAACACTTCCAGTATATGAGGGAACTCTGCTACATTAAGTTCTCACGACAGAGATGCGTCTGTGCTCAGTTGGAAAGTGTAGGACGTGTCTGGGTAGCAATCAGTAAGTGTCTGATACAAGCCGCTAAGAGGGGATGCGGAGGAAGGTATCTGCTCAGGGAAGCTACTTCAGGTGCGTACTCATTCATAACAGTGTCTCTCCTTTGAGGATGTAGATAGAACAGGGAACGACTACGGGCACATTAGGTACTGTGAGTAAAGGGCATGCTAAGGCGCTTAAGCCTGCCAAACACATATTAGATGTTCTCACCAGTGCAGATCCGCACTTAGTTTCTGCGTCGAAAACGCTTCCTACACTGAGAGGGAAGTGTGCTTTAGGAGGGATTCACTGCAGTGTTACCTCTGTTAAAGAAGGAAGCTTTTGGGACTGACTCTGTGGTAACCCCAATAGGCGCACATAGCTTTCCAGTCTCAGCCGTCTATCCGTTGGACTATAGCAAGTTCTGTTTAAGGGAAACTCCTTCATGCGGAATGTCACATCTCACAGTGTCTTTCCAGTGGAGGAAAGAAGATAGAACAACGACGGACAGAGAGAACGTTGCAAGCCGTGAGTGAAGTACAGGGTAAGGCACCTAAGCCTCTATGATGCATACTGGATGTTCAACACCTGGGATTTTCCACAATGTCTACCACTTCTCAAAACACTTCCAATATAGGAGGGAACTGTGCTACCGTAAGTTCTAATGACAGGGATGCATCTGTGCAAGTTTGATAACTCGAGGATGTGTCTGGGTAGCAAACATGAAGTGTCTCATAAAGGCACCTTAGACTGGATGCGTAGGAGGTATCTGCTCAGGGAAGCTACTTCAGTTTTGTACTCATTCATAACAGTGCTTCTCCTTGGAGGAATGAAGGAAGAACACGGACGGACTAGGGGCACAGTAGGTACTGTGAATAAAGGGCAGGCTATGAACCTTACGCCTGCCAACCACATATTGGATGTTCACCACCAGTGTTGATCCGCACATAGGTTCTGCGTCTAAAACGCTTCCAACACTGAGAGGGAAGTGTGCTTTAGGAGGGATTCACTGCAGTGTTACGTCTGTTAAAGAAGGATGCTTTTGGGACTGACTCTGTGGTAACCGCATTAGGCGCACATAGCTTTCAAGTCTCAGACGTCTAACCGTTAGACTATAGGAAGTTCTGTTTAAGGGAAACTCCTTCATGCGGAATGTCACTTCTCACAGTGTCTTTGCAGTGGAGAAAAGAAGATAGAACAAGGACGGACAGAGAGAACGATGCAAACCCTGATTGAAGTACAGGGTAAGCCTCGTAGGCCTCTATTATGCATACTGTTAGTTCAACACCGGAGATGTTCCACAGTGTCTACCTCTTCTCAAAACACTTCCAGTATATGAGGGAACTCTGCTACATTAAGTTCTCACGAAAGAGATGCGTCTGTGCTCAGTTGGAATGTATAGGACGTGTCTGGGTAGCAACCATAAGTGTCTGATACAAGCCGCTAAGAGGGGATGCGGAGGAAGGTATCTGCTCAGGGAAGCTACTTCAGGTGCGTACTCATTCATAACAGTATCTCTCCTTTGAGGATGTAGATAGAACAGGGAACGACTATGGGCACATTAGGTACTGTGAGTAAAGGGCATGCTAAGGCGCTTAAGCCTGCCAAACACATATTGGATGTTCTCCACCAGTGCAGATCCGCACTTAGTTTCTGCGTCGAAAACGCTTCCTACACTGAGAGGGAAGTGTGCTTTAGGAGGGATTCACTGCAGTGTTACGTCTGTTAAAAAAGGAAGCTTTTGGGACTGACTCTGTGGTAACCCCAATAGGCGCACATAGCTTTCCAGTCTCAGCCGTCTATCCGTTGGACTATAGCAAGTTCTGTTTAAGGGAAACTCCTTCATGCGGAATGTCACTTCTCACAGTGTCTTTCCAGTGGAGGAAAGAAGATAGAACAACGACGGACAGAGAGAACGTTGCAACCCGTGAGTGAAGTACAGGGTAAGGCACCTAAGCCTCTATGATGCATACTGGACGTTCAACACCTGGGATTTTCCACAATGTCTACCACTTCTCAAAACACTTCCAATATAGGAGGGAACTGTGCTACCGTAAGTTCTAATGACAGGGATGCATCTGTGCAAGTTTGAAAACTCGAGGATGTGTCTGGGTAGCAAACATGAAGTGTCTCATAAAGGCACCTTAGACTGGATGCGTAGGAGGTATCTGCTCAGGGAAGCTACTTCAGTTTTGTACTCATTCATAACAGTGCTTCTCCTTGGAGGAATGAAGGAAGAACACGGACGGACTAGGGGCACAGTAGGTACTGTGAATAAAGGGCAGGCTATGAACCTTACGCCTGCCAACCACATATTGGATGTTCACCACCAGTGTTGATCCGCACATAGGTTCTGCGTCTAAAACGCTTCCAACACTGAGAGGGAAGTGTGCTTTAGGAGGGATTCACTGCAGTGTTACGTCTGTTAAAGAAGGATGCTTTTGGGACTGACTCTGTGGTAACCGCATTAGGCGCACTTAGCTTTCCAGTCTCAGACGTCTAACCGTTAGACTATATAAGTTCTGTTTAAGGGAAACTCCTTCATGCGGAATGTCACTTCTCACAGTGTCTTTGCAGTGGAGAAAAGAAGATAGAACAAGGACGGACAGAGAGAACGATGCAAACCCTGATTGAAGTACAGGGTAAGCCTCGTAGGCCTCTATTATGCATACTGGTAGTTCAACACCGGAGATGTTCCACAGTGTCTACCTCTTCTCAAAACACTTCCAGTATATGAGGGAACTCTGCTACATTAAGTTCTCACGACAGAGATGCGTCTGTGCTCAGTTGGAATGTATAGGACGTGTCTGGGTAGCAACCATAAGTGTCTGATACAAGCCGCTAAGAGGGGACGCGGAGGAAGGTATCTGCTCAGGGAAGCTACTTCAGGTGCGTACTCATTCATAACAGTGTCTCTCCTTTGAGGATGTAGATAGAACAGGGAACGACTACGGGCACATTAGGTACTGTGAGTAAAGGGCATGCTAAGGCGCTTAAGCCTGCCAAACACATATTGGATGTTCTCCACCAGTGCAGATCCGCACTTAGTTTCTGCGTCGAAAACGCTTCCTACACTGAGAGGGAAGTGTGCTTTAGGAGGGATTCACTGCAGTGTTACGTCTGTTAAAGAAGGAAGCTTTTGGGACTGACTCTGTGGTAACCCCAATAGGCGCACATAGCTTTCCAGTCTCAGCCGTCTATCCGTTGGACTATAGCAAGTTCTGTTTAAGGGAAACTCCTTCATGCGGAATGTCACTTCTCACAGTGTCTTTGCAGTGGAGGAAAGAAGATAGAACAACGACGGACAGAGAGAACGTTGCAACCCGTGAGTGAAGTACAGGGTAAGGCACCTAAGCCTCTATGATGCATACTGGACGTTCAACACCTGGGATTTTCCACAATGTCTACCACTTCTCAAAACACTTCCAATATAGGAGGGAACTGTGCTACCGTAAGTTCTAATGACAGGGATGCATCTGTGCAAGTTTGAAAACTCGAGGATGTGTCTGGGTAGCAAACATGAAGTGTCTCATAAAGGCACCTTAGACTGGATGCGTAGGAGGTATCTGCTCAGGGAAGCTACTTCAGTTTTGTACTCATTCATAACAGTGCTTCTCCTTGGAGGAATGAAGGAAGAACACGGACGGACTAGGGGCACAGTAGGTACTGTGAATAAAGGGCAGGCTATGAACCTTACGCCTGCCAACTACATATTGGATGTTCACCACCAGTGTTGATCCGCACATAGGTTCTGCGTCTAAAACGCTTCCAACACTGAGAGGGAAGTGTGCTTTAGGAGGGATTCACTGCAGTGTTACGTCTGTTAAAGAAGGATGCTTTTGGGACTGACTCTGTGGTAACCGCATTAGGCGCACTTAGCTTTCCAGTCTCAGACGTCTAACCGTTAGACTATATAAGTTCTGTTTAAGGGAAACTCCTTCATGCGGAATGTCACTTCTCACAGTGTCTTTGCAGTGGAGAAAAGAAGATAGAACAAGGACGGACAGAGAGAACGATGCAAACCGTGATTGAAGTACAGGGTAAGCCTCGTAGGCCTCTATTATGCATACTGGTAGTTCAACACCGGAGATGTTCCACAGTGTCTACCTCTTCTCAAAACACTTCCAGTATATGAGGGAACTCTGCTACATTAAGTTCTCACGACAGAGATGCGTCTGTGCTCAGTTGGAAAGTGTAGGACGTGTCTGGGTAGCAACCAGTAAGTGTCTGATACAAGCCGCTAAGAGGGGATGCGGAGGAAGGTATCTGCTCAGGGAAGCTACTTCAGGTGCGTACTCATTCATAACAGTGTCTCTCCTTTGAGGATGTAGATAGAACAGGGAACGACTATGGGCACATTAGGTACTGTGAGTAAAGGGCATGCTAAGGCGCTTAAGCCTGCCAAACACATATTGGATGTTCTCCACCAGTGCAGATCCGCACTTAGTTTCTGCGTCGAAAACGCTTCCTACACTGAGAGGGAAGTGTGCTTTAGGAGGGATTCACTGCAGTGTTACGTCTGTTAAAAAAGGAAGCTTTTGGGACTGACTCTGTGGTAACCCCAATAGGCGCACATAGCTTTCCAGTCTCAGCCGTCTATCCGTTGGACTATAGCAAGTTCTGTTTAAGGGAAACTCCTTCATGCGGAATGTCACTTCTCACAGTGTCTTTCCAGTGGAGGAAAGAAGATAGAACAACGACGGACAGAGAGAACGTTGCAACCCGTGAGTGAAGTACAGGGTAAGGCACCTAAGCCTCTATGATGCATACTGGACGTTCAACACCTGGGATTTTCCACAATGTCTACCACTTCTCAAAACACTTCCAATATAGGAGGGAACTGTGCTACCGTAAGTTCTAATGACAGGGATGCATCTGTGCAAGTTTGAAAACTCGAGGATGTGTCTGGGTAGCAAACATGAAGTGTCTCATAAAGGCACCTTAGACTGGATGCGTAGGAGGTATCTGCTCAGGGAAGCTACTTCAGTTTTGTACTCATTCATAACAGTGCTTCTCCTTGGAGGAATGAAGGAAGAACACGGACGGACTAGGGGCACAGTAGGTACTGTGAATAAAGGGCAGGCTATGAACCTTACGCCTGCCAACCACATATTGGATGTTCACCACCAGTGTTGATCCGCACATAGGTTCTGCGTCTAAAACGCTTCCAACACTGAGAGGGAAGTGTGCTTTAGGAGGGATTCACTGCAGTGTTACGTCTGTTAAAGAAGGATGCTTTTGGGACTGACTCTGTGGTAACCGCATTAGGCGCACTTAGCTTTCCAGTCTCAGACGTCTAACCGTTAGACTATATAAGTTCTGTTTAAGGGAAACTCCTTCATGCGGAATGTCACTTCTCACAGTGTCTTTGCAGTGGAGAAAAGAAGATAGAACAAGGACGGACAGAGAGAACGATGCAAACCCTGATTGAAGTACAGGGTAAGCCTCGTAGGCCTCTATTATGCATACTGGTAGTTCAACACCGGAGATGTTCCACAGTGTCTACCTCTTCTCAAAACACTTCCAGTATATGAGGGAACTCTGCTACATTAAGTTCTCACGACAGAGATGCGTCTGTGCTCAGTTGGAATGTATAGGACGTGTCTGGGTAGCAACCATAAGTGTCTGATACAAGCCGCTAAGAGGGGACGCGGAGGAAGGTATCTGCTCAGGGAAGCTACTTCAGGTGCGTACTCATTCATAACAGTGTCTCTCCTTTGAGGATGTAGATAGAACAGGGAACGACTACGGGCACATTAGGTACTGTGAGTAAAGGGCATGCTAAGGCGCTTAAGCCTGCCAAACACATATTGGATGTTCTCCACCAGTGCAGATCCGCACTTAGTTTCTGCGTCGAAAACGCTTCCTACACTGAGAGGGAAGTGTGCTTTAGGAGGGATTCACTGCAGTGTTACGTCTGTTAAAGAAGGAAGCTTTTGGGACTGACTCTGTGGTAACCCCAATAGGCGCACATAGCTTTCCAGTCTCAGCCGTCTATCCGTTGGACTATAGCAAGTTCTGTTTAAGGGAAACTCCTTCATGCGGAATGTCACTTCTCACAGTGTCTTTGCAGTGGAGGAAAGAAGATAGAACAACGACGGACAGAGAGAACGTTGCAACCCGTGAGTGAAGTACAGGGTAAGGCACCTAAGCCTCTATGATGCATACTGGACGTTCAACACCTGGGATTTTCCACAATGTCTACCACTTCTCAAAACACTTCCAATATAGGAGGGAACTGTGCTACCGTAAGTTCTAATGACAGGGATGCATCTGTGCAAGTTTGAAAACTCGAGGATGTGTCTGGGTAGCAAACATGAAGTGTCTCATAAAGGCACCTTAGACTGGATGCGTAGGAGGTATCTGCTCAGGGAAGCTACTTCAGTTTTGTACTCATTCATAACAGTGCTTCTCCTTGGAGGAATGAAGGAAGAACACGGACGGACTAGGGGCACAGTAGGTACTGTGAATAAAGGGCAGGCTATGAACCTTACGCCTGCCAACTACATATTGGATGTTCACCACCAGTGTTGATCCGCACATAGGTTCTGCGTCTAAAACGCTTCCAACACTGAGAGGGAAGTGTGCTTTAGGAGGGATTCACTGCAGTGTTACGTCTGTTAAAGAAGGATGCTTTTGGGACTGACTCTGTGGTAACCGCATTAGGCGCACTTAGCTTTCCAGTCTCAGACGTCTAACCGTTAGACTATATAAGTTCTGTTTAAGGGAAACTCCTTCATGCGGAATGTCACTTCTCACAGTGTCTTTGCAGTGGAGAAAAGAAGATAGAACAAGGACGGACAGAGAGAACGATGCAAACCGTGATTGAAGTACAGGGTAAGCCTCGTAGGCCTCTATTATGCATACTGGTAGTTCAACACCGGAGATGTTCCACAGTGTCTACCTCTTCTCAAAACACTTCCAGTATATGAGGGAACTCTGCTACATTAAGTTCTCACGACAGAGATGCGTCTGTGCTCAGTTGGAAAGTGTAGGACGTGTCTGGGTAGCAACCAGTAAGTGTCTGATACAAGCCGCTAAGAGGGGATGCGGAGGAAGGTATCTGCTCAGGGAAGCTACTTCAGGTGCGTACTCATTCATAACAGTGTCTCTCCTTTGAGGATGTAGATAGAACAGGGAACGACTATGGGCACATTAGGTACTGTGAGTAAAGGGCATGCTAAGGCGCTTAAGCCTGCCAAACACATATTGGATGTTCTCCACCAGTGCAGATCCGCACTTAGTTTCTGCGTCGAAAACGCTTCCTACACTGAGAGGGAAGTGTGCTTTAGGAGGGATTCACTGCAGTGTTACGTCTGTTAAAAAAGGAAGCTTTTGGGACTGACTCTGTGGTAACCCCAATAGGCGCACATAGCTTTCCAGTCTCAGCCGTCTATCCGTTGGACTATAGCAAGTTCTGTTTAAGGGAAACTCCTTCATGCGGAATGTCACTTCTCACAGTGTCTTTCCAGTGGAGGAAAGAAGATAGAACAACGACGGACAGAGAGAACGTTGCAACCCGTGAGTGAAGTACAGGGTAAGGCACCTAAGCCTCTATGATGCATACTGGACGTTCAACACCTGGGATTTTCCACAATGTCTACCACTTCTCAAAACACTTCCAATATAGGAGGGAACTGTGCTACCGTAAGTTCTAATGACAGGGATGCATCTGTGCAAGTTTGAAAACTCGAGGATGTGTCTGGGTAGCAAACATGAAGTGTCTCATAAAGGCACCTTAGACTGGATGCGTAGGAGGTATCTGCTCAGGGAAGCTACTTCAGTTTTGTACTCATTCATAACAGTGCTTCTCCTTGGAGGAATGAAGGAAGAACACGGACGGACTAGGGGCACAGTAGGTACTGTGAATAAAGGGCAGGCTATGAACCTTACGCCTGCCAACCACATATTGGATGTTCACCACCAGTGTTGATCCGCACATAGGTTCTGCGTCTAAAACGCTTCCAACACTGAGAGGGAAGTGTGCTTTAGGAGGGATTCACTGCAGTGTTACGTCTGTTAAAGAAGGATGCTTTTGGGACTGACTCTGTGGTAACCGCATTAGGCGCACTTAGCTTTCCAGTCTCAGACGTCTAACCGTTAGACTATATAAGTTCTGTTTAAGGGAAACTCCTTCATGCGGAATGTCACTTCTCACAGTGTCTTTGCAGTGGAGAAAAGAAGATAGAACAAGGACGGACAGAGAGAACGATGCAAACCCTGATTGAAGTACAGGGTAAGCCTCGTAGGCCTCTATTATGCATACTGGTAGTTCAACACCGGAGATGTTCCACAGTGTCTACCTCTTCTCAAAACACTTCCAGTATATGAGGGAACTCTGCTACATTAAGTTCTCACGACAGAGATGCGTCTGTGCTCAGTTGGAATGTATAGGACGTGTCTGGGTAGCAACCATAAGTGTCTGATACAAGCCGCTAAGAGGGGACGCGGAGGAAGGTATCTGCTCAGGGAAGCTACTTCAGGTGCGTACTCATTCATAACAGTGTCTCTCCTTTGAGGATGTAGATAGAACAGGGAACGACTACGGGCACATTAGGTACTGTGAGTAAAGGGCATGCTAAGGCGCTTAAGCCTGCCAAACACATATTGGATGTTCTCCACCAGTGCAGATCCGCACTTAGTTTCTGCGTCGAAAACGCTTCCTACACTGAGAGGGAAGTGTGCTTTAGGAGGGATTCACTGCAGTGTTACGTCTGTTAAAGAAGGAAGCTTTTGGGACTGACTCTGTGGTAACCCCAATAGGCGCACATAGCTTTCCAGTCTCAGCCGTCTATCCGTTGGACTATAGCAAGTTCTGTTTAAGGGAAACTCCTTCATGCGGAATGTCACTTCTCACAGTGTCTTTGCAGTGGAGGAAAGAAGATAGAACAACGACGGACAGAGAGAACGTTGCAACCCGTGAGTGAAGTACAGGGTAAGGCACCTAAGCCTCTATGATGCATACTGGACGTTCAACACCTGGGATTTTCCACAATGTCTACCACTTCTCAAAACACTTCCAATATAGGAGGGAACTGTGCTACCGTAAGTTCTAATGACAGGGATGCATCTGTGCAAGTTTGAAAACTCGAGGATGTGTCTGGGTAGCAAACATGAAGTGTCTCATAAAGGCACCTTAGACTGGATGCGTAGGAGGTATCTGCTCAGGGAAGCTACTTCAGTTTTGTACTCATTCATAACAGTGCTTCTCCTTGGAGGAATGAAGGAAGAACACGGACGGACTAGGGGCACAGTAGGTACTGTGAATAAAGGGCAGGCTATGAACCTTACGCCTGCCAACTACATATTGGATGTTCACCACCAGTGTTGATCCGCACATAGGTTCTGCGTCTAAAACGCTTCCAACACTGAGAGGGAAGTGTGCTTTAGGAGGGATTCACTGCAGTGTTACGTCTGTTAAAGAAGGATGCTTTTGGGACTGACTCTGTGGTAACCGCATTAGGCGCACTTAGCTTTCCAGTCTCAGACGTCTAACCGTTAGACTATATAAGTTCTGTTTAAGGGAAACTCCTTCATGCGGAATGTCACTTCTCACAGTGTCTTTGCAGTGGAGAAAAGAAGATAGAACAAGGACGGACAGAGAGAACGATGCAAACCGTGATTGAAGTACAGGGTAAGCCTCGTAGGCCTCTATTATGCATACTGGTAGTTCAACACCGGAGATGTTCCACAGTGTCTACCTCTTCTCAAAACACTTCCAGTATATGAGGGAACTCTGCTACATTAAGTTCTCACGACAGAGATGCGTCTGTGCTCAGTTGGAAAGTGTAGGACGTGTCTGGGTAGCAACCAGTAAGTGTCTGATACAAGCCGCTAAGAGGGGATGCGGAGGAAGGTATCTGCTCAGGGAAGCTACTTCAGGTGCGTACTCATTCATAACAGTGTCTCTCCTTTGAGGATGTAGATAGAACAGGGAACGACTACGGGCACATTAGGTACTGTGAGTAAAGGGCATGCTAAGGCGCTTAAGCCTGCCAAACACATATTAGATGTTCTCACCAGTGCAGATCCGCACTTAGTTTCTGCGTCGAAAACGCTTCCTACACTGAGAGGGAAGTGTGCTTTAGGAGGGATTCACTGCAGTGTTACGTCTGTTAAAGAAGGAAGCTTTTGGGACTGACTCTGTGGTAACCCCAATAGGCGCACATAGCTTTCCAGTCTCAGCCGTCTATCCGTTGGACTATAGCAAGTTCTGTTTAAGGGAAACTCCTTCATGCGGAATGTCACTTCTCACAGTGTCTTTCCAGTGGAGGAAAGAAGATAGAACAACGACGGACAGAGAGAACGTTGCAACCCGTGAGTGAAGTACAGGGTAAGGCACCTAAGCCTCTATGATGCATACTGGATGTTCAACACCTGGGATTTTCCACAATGTCTACCACTTCTCAAAACACTTCCAATATAGGAGGGAACTGTGCTACCGTAAGTTCTAATGACAGGGATGCATCTGTGCAAGTTTGAAAACTCGAGGATGTGTCTGGGTAGCAAACATGAAGTGTCTCATAAAGGCACCTTAGACTGGATGCGTAGGAGGTATCTGCTCAGGGAAGCTACTTCAGTTTTGTACTCATTCATAACAGTGCTTCTCCTTGGAGGAATGAAGGAAGAACACGGACGGACTAGGGGCACAGTAGGTACTGTGAATAAAGGGCAGGCTATGAACCTTACGCCTGCCAACCACATATTGGATGTTCACCACCAGTGTTGATCCGCACATAGGTTCTGCGTCTAAAACGCTTCCAACACTGAGAGGGAAGTGTGCTTTAGGAGGGATTCACTGCAGTGTTACGTCTGTTAAAGAAGGATGCTTTTGGGACTGACTCTGTGGTAACCGCATTAGGCGCACATAGCTTTCCAGTCTCAGACGTCTAACCGTTAGACTATAGGAAGTTCTGTTTAAGGGAAACTCCTTCATGCGGAATGTCACTTCTCACAGTGTCTTTGCAGTGGAGAAAAGAAGATAGAACAAGGACGGACAGAGAGAACGATGCAAACCCTGATTGAAGTACAGGGTAAGCCTCGTAGGCCTCTATTATGCATACTGGTAGTTCAACACCGGAGATGTTCCACAGTGTCTACCTCTTCTCAAAACACTTCCAGTATATGAGGGAACTCTGCTACATTAAGTTCTCACGACAGAGATGCGTCTCTGCTCAGTTGGAATGTATAGGACGTGTCTGGGTAGCAACCATAAGTGTCTGATACAAGCCGCTAAGAGGGGATGCGGAGGAAGGTATCTGCTCAGGGAAGCTACTTCAGGTGCGTACTCATTCATAACAGTATCTCTCTTTTGAGGATGTAGATAGAACAGGGAACGACTACGGGCACATTAGGTACTGTGATTAAAGGGCATGCTAAGGCGCTTAAGCCTGCCAAACACATATTGGATGTTCTCCACCAGTGCAGATCCGCACTTAGTTTCTGCGTCGAAAACGCTTCCTACACTGAGAGGGAAGTGTGCTTTAGGAGGGATTCACTGCAGTGTTACGTCTGTTAAAGAAGGAAGCTTTTGGGACTGACTCTGTGGTAACCCCAATAGGCGCACATAGCTTTCCAGTGTCAGCCGTCTATCCGTTGGACTATAGCAAGTTCTGTTTAAGGGAAACTCCTTCATGCGGAATGTCACTTCTCACAGTGTCTTTGCAGTGGAGGAAAGAAGATAGAACAACGACGGACAGAGAGAACGTTGCAACCCGTGAGTGAAGTACAGGGTAAGGCACCTAAGCCTCTATGATGCATACTGGATGTTCAACACCTGGGATTTTCCACAATGTCTACCACTTCTCAAAACACTTCCAATATAGGAGGGAACTGTGCTACCGTAAGTTCTAATGACAGGGATGCATCTGTGCAAGTTTGAAAACTCGAGGATGTGTCTGGGTAGCAAACATGAAGTGTCTCATAAAGGCACCTTAGACTGGATGCGTAGGAGGTATCTGCTCAGGGAAGCTACTTCAGTTTTGTACTCATTCATAACAGTGCTTCTCCTTGGAGGAATGAAGGAAGAACACGGACGGACTAGCGGCACAGTAGGTACTGTGAATAAAGGGCAGGCTATGAACCTTACGCCTGCCAACTACATATTGGATGTTCACCACCAGTGTTGATCCGCACATAGGTTCTGCGTCTAAAACGCTTCCAACACTGAGAGGGAAGTGTGCTTTAGGAGGGATTCACTGCAGTGTTACGTCTGTTAAAGAAGGATGCTTTTGGGACTGACTCTGTGGTAACCGCATTAGGCGCACATAGCTTTCCAGTCTCAGACGTCTAACCGTTAGACTATATAAATTCTGTTTAAGGGAAACTCCTTCATGCGGAATGTCACTTCTCACAGTGTCTTTGCAGTGGAGAAAAGAAGATAGAACAAGGACGGACAGAGAGAACGATGCAAACCGTGATTGAAGTACAGGGTAAGCCTCGTAGGCCTCTATTATGCATACTGGTAGTTCAACACCGGAGATGTTCCACAGTGTCTACCTCTTCTCAAAACACTTCCAGTATATGAGGGAACTCTGCTACATTAAGTTCTCACGACAGAGATGCGTCTGTGCTCAGTTGGAAAGTGTAGGACGTGTCTGGGTAGCAACCAGTAAGTGTCTGATACAAGCCGCTAAGAGGGGATGCGGAGGAAGGTATCTGCTCAGGGAAGCTACTTCAGGTGCGTACTCATTCATAACAGTGTCTCTCCTTTGAGGATGTAGATAGAACAGGGAACGACTACGGGCACATTAGGTACTGTGAGTAAAGGGCATGCTAAGGCGCTTAAGCCTGCCAAACACATATTGGAAGTTCTCCACCAGTGCAGATCCGCACTTAGTTTCTGCGTCGAAAACGCTTCCTACACTGAGAGGGAAGTGTGCTTTAGGAGGGATTCACTGCAGTGTTACGTCTGTTAAAGAAGGAAGCTTTTGGGACTGACTCTGTGGTAACCCCAATAGGCGCACATAGCTTTCCAGTCTCAGCCGTCTATCCGTTGGACTATAGCAAGTTCTGTTTAAGGGAAACTCCTTCATGCGGAATGTCACTTCTCACAGTGTCTTTCCAGTGGAGGAAAAAAGATAGAACAACGACGGACAGAGAGAACGTTGCAACCCGTGAGTGAAGTACAGGGTAAGGCACCTAAGCCTCTATGATGCATACTGGATGTTCAACACCTGGGATTTTCCACAATGTCTACCACTTCTCAAAACACTTCCAATATAGGAGGGAACTGTGCTACCGTAAGTTCTAATGACAGGGATGCATCTGTGCAAGTTTGAAAACTCGAGGATGTGTCTGGGTAGCAAACATGAAGTGTCTCATAAAGGCACCTTAGACTGGATGCGTAGGAGGTATCTGCTCAGGGAAGCTACTTCAGTTTTGTACTCATTCATAACAGTGCTTCTCCTTGGAGGAATGAAGGAAGAACACGGACGGACTAGGGGCACAGTAGGTACTGTGAATAAAGGGCAGGCTATGAACCTTACGCCTGCCAACCACATATTGGATGTTCACCACCAGTGTTGATCCGCACATAGGTTCTGCGTCTAAAACGCTTCCAACACTGAGAGGGAAGTGTGCTTTAGGAGGGATTCACTGCAGTGTTACGTCTGTTAAAGAAGGATGCTTTTGGGACTGACTCTGTGGTAACCGCATTAGGCGCACATAGCTTTCAAGTCTCAGACGTCTAACAGTTAGACTATAGGAAGTTCTGTTTAAGGGAAACTCCTTCATGCGGAATGTCACTTCTCACAGTGTCTTTGCAGTGGAGAAAAGAAGATAGAACAAGGACGGACAGAGAGAACGATGCAAACCCTGATTGAAGTACAGGGTAAGCCTCGTAGGCCTCTATTATGCATACTGGTAGTTCAACACCGGAGATGTTCCATAGTGTCTACCTCTTCTCAAAACACTTCCAGTATATGAGGGAACTCTGCTACATTAAGTTCTCACGACAGAGATGCGTCTGTGCTCAGTTGGAATGTATAGGACGTGTCTGGGTAGCAACCATAAGTGTCTGATACAAGCCGCTAAGAGGGGATGCGGAGGAAGGTATCTGCTCAGGGAAGCTACTTCAGGTGCGTACTCATTCATAACAGTATCTCTCCTTTGAGGATGTAGATAGAACAGGGAACGACTACGGGCACATTAGGTACTGTGATTAAAGGGCATGCTAAGGCGCTTAAGCCTGCCAAACACATATTGGATGTTCTCCACCAGTGCAGATCCGCACTTAGTTTCTGCGTCGAAAACGCTTCCTACACTGAGAGGGAAGTGTGCTTTAGGAGGGATTCACTGCAGTGTTACGTCTGTTAAAGAAGGAAGCTTTTGGGACTGACTCTGTGGTAACCCCAATAGGCGCACATAGCTTTCCAGTCTCAGCCGTCTATCCGTTGGACTATAGCAAGTTCTGTTTAAGGGAAACTCCTTCATGCGGAATGTCACTTCTCACAGTGTCTTTGCAGTGGAGGAAAGAAGATAGAACAACGACGGACAGAGAGAACGTTGCAACCCGTGAGTGAAGTACAGGGTAAGGCACCTAAGCCTCTATGATGCATACTGGATGTTCAACACCTGGGATTTTCCACAATGTCTACCACTTCTCAAAACACTTCCAATATAGGAGGGAACTGTGCTACCGTAAGTTCTAATGACAGGGATGCATCTGTGCAAGTTTGAAAACTCGAGGATGTGTCTGGGTAGCAAACATGAAGTGTCTCATAAAGGCACCTTAGACTGGATGCGTAGGAGGTATCTGCTCAGGGAAGCTACTTCAGTTTTGTACTCATTCATAACAGTGCTTCTCCTTGGAGGAATGAAGGAAGAACACGGACGGACTAGGGGCACAGTAGGTACTGTGAATAAAGGGCAGGCTATGAACCTTACGCCTGCCAACCACATATTGGATGTTCACCACCAGTGTTGATCCGCACATAGGTTCTGCGTCTAAAACGCTTCCAACACTGAGAGGGAAGTGTGCTTTAGGAGGGATTCACTGCAGTGTTACATCTGTTAAAGAAGGATGCTTTTGGGACTGACTCTGTGGTAACCGCATTAGGCGCACATAGCTTTCCAGTCTCAGACGTCTAACCGTTAGACTATAGGAAGTTCTGTTTAAGGGAAACTCCTTCATGCGGAATGTCACTTCTCACAGTGTCTTTGCAGTGGAGAAAAAAGATAGAACAAGGACGGACAGAGAGAACGATGCAAACCCTGATTGAAGTACAGGGTAAGCCTCGTAGGCCTCTATTATGCATACTGGTAGTTCAACACCGGAGATGTTCCACAGTGTCTACCTCTTCTCAAAACACTTCCAGTATATGAGGGAACTCTGCTACATTAAGTTCTCACGACAGAGATGCGTCTGTGCTCAGTTGGAATGTATAGGACGTGTCTGGGTAGCAACCATAAGTGTCTGATACAAGCCGCTAAGAGGGGATGCGGAGGAAGGTATCTGCTCAGGGAAGCTACTTCAGGTGCGTACTCATTCATAACAGTATCTCTCCTTTGAGGATGTAGATAGAACAGGGAACGACTACGGGCACATTAGGTACTGTGATTAAAGGGCATGCTAAGGCGCTTAAGCCTGCCAAACACATATTGGATGTTCTCCACCAGTGCAGATCCGCACTTAGTTTCTGCGTCGAAAACGCTTCCTACACTGAGAGGGAAGTGTGCTTTAGGAGGGATTCACTGCAGTGTTACGTCTGTTAAAGAAGGAAGCTTTTGGGACTGACTCTGTGGTAACCCCAATAGGCGCACATAGCTTTCCAGTCTCAGCCGTCTATCCGTTGGACTATAGCAAGTTCTGTTTAAGGGAAACTCCTTCATGCGGAATGTCACTTCTCACAGTGTCTTTGCAGTGGAGGAAAGAAGATAGAACAACGACGGACAGAGAGAACGTTGCAACCCGTGAGTGAAGTACAGGGTAAGGCACCTAAGCCTCTATGATGCATACTGGATGTTCAACACCTGGGATTTTCCACAATGTCTACCACTTCTCAAAACACTTCCAATATAGGAGGGAACTGTGCTACCGTAAGTTCTAATGACAGGGATGCATCTGTGCAAGTTTGAAAACTCGAGGATGTGTCTGGGTAGCAAACATGAAGTGTCTCATAAAGGCACCTTAGACTGGATGCGTAGGAGGTATCTGCTCAGGGAAGCTACTTCAGTTTTGTACTCATTCATAACAGTGCTTCTCCTTGGAGGAATGAAGGAAGAACACGGACGGACTAGGGGCACAGTAGGTACTGTGAATAAAGGGCAGGCTATGAACCTTACGCCTGCCAACTACATATTGGATGTTCACCACCAGTGTTGATCCGCACATAGGTTCTGCGTCTAAAACGCTTCCAACACTGAGAGGGAAGTGTGCTTTAGGAGGGATTCACTGCAGTGTTACGTCTGTTAAAGAAGGATGCTTTTGGGACTGACTCTGTGGTAACCGCATTAGGCGCACATAGCTTTCCAGTCTCAGACGTCTAACCGTTAGACTATATAAGTTCTGTTTAAGGGAAACTCCTTCATGCGGAATGTCACTTCTCACAGTGTCTTTGCAGTGGAGAAAAGAAGATAGAACAAGGACGGACAGAGAGAACGATGCAAACCGTGATTGAAGTACAGGGTAAGCCTCGTAGGCCTCTATTATGCATACTGGTAGTTCAACACCGGAGATGTTCCACAGTGTCTACCTCTTCTCAAAACACTTCCAGTATATGAGGGAACTCTGCTACATTAAGTTCTCACGACAGAGATGCGTCTGTGCTCAGTTGGAAAGTGTAGGACGTGTCTGGGTAGCAACCAGTAAGTGTCTGATACAAGCCGCTAAGAGGGGATGCGGAGGAAGGTATCTGCTCAGGGAAGCTACTTCAGGTGCGTACTCATTCATAACAGTGTCTCTCCTTTGAGGATGTAGATAGAACAGGGAACGACTACGGGCACATTAGGTACTGTGAGTAAAGGGCATGCTAAGGCGCTTAAGCCTGCCAAACACATATTAGATGTTCTCACCAGTGCAGATCCGCACTTAGTTTCTGCGTCGAAAACGCTTCCTACACTGAGAGGGAAGTGTGCTTTAGGAGGGATTCACTGCAGTGTTACCTCTGTTAAAGAAGGAAGCTTTTGGGACTGACTCTGTGGTAACCCCAATAGGCGCACATAGCTTTCCAGTCTCAGCCGTCTATCCGTTGGACTATAGCAAGTTCTGTTTAAGGGAAACTCCTTCATGCGGAATGTCACTTCTCACAGTGTCTTTCCAGTGGAGGAAAGAAGATAGAACAACGACGGACAGAGAGAACGTTGCAACCCGTGAGTGAAGTACAGGGTAAGGCACCTAAGCCTCTATGATGCATACTGGATGTTCAACACCTGGGATTTTCCACAATGTCTACCACTTCTCAAAACACTTCCAATATAGGAGGGAACTGTGCTACCGTAAGTTCTAATGACAGGGATGCATCTGTGCAAGTTTGAAAACTCGAGGATGTGTCTGGGTAGCAAACATGAAGTGTCTCATAAAGGCACCTTAGACTGGATGCGTAGGAGGTATCTGCTCAGGGAAGCTACTTCAGTTTTGTACTCATTCATAACAGTGCTTCTCCTTGGAGGAATGAAGGAAGAACACGGACGGACTAGGGGCACAGTAGGTACTGTGAATAAAGGGCAGGCTATGAACCTTACGCCTGCCAACCACATATTGGATGTTCACCACCAGTGTTGATCCGCACATAGGTTCTGCGTCTAAAACGCTTCCAACACTGAGAGGGAAGTGTGCTTTAGGAGGGATTCACTGCAGTGTTACGTCTGTTAAAGAAGGATGCTTTTGGGACTGACTCTGTGGTAACCGCATTAGGCGCACATAGCTTTCCAGTCTCAGACGTCTAACCGTTAGACTATAGGAAGTTCTGTTTAAGGGAAACTCCTTCATGCGGAATGTCACTTCTCACAGTGTCTTTGCAGTGGAGAAAAGAAGATAGAACAAGGACGGACAGAGAGAACGATGCAAACCGTGATTGAAGTACAGGGTAAGCCTCGTAGGCCTCTATTATGCATACTGGTAGTTCAACACCGGAGATGTTCCACAGTGTCTACCTCTTCTCAAAACACTTCCAGTATATGAGGGAACTCTGCTACATTAAGTTCTCACGACAGAGATGCGTCTGTGCTCAGTTGGAATGTATAGGACGTGTCTGGGTAGCAACCATAAGTGTCTGATACAAGCCGCTAAGAGGGGATGCGGAGGAAGGTATCTGCTCAGGGAAGCTACTTCAGGTGCGTACTCATTCATAACAGTATCTCTCCTTTGAGGATGTAGATAGAACAGGGAACGACTACGGGCACATTAGGTACTGTGATTAAAGGGCATGCTAAGGCGCTTAAGCCTGCCAAACACATATTGGATGTTCTCCACCAGTGCAGATCCGCACTTAGTTTCTGCGTCGAAAACGCTTCCTACACTGAGAGGGAAGTGTGCTTTAGGAGGGATTCACTGCAGTGTTACGTCTGTTAAAGAAGGAAGCTTTTGGGACCGACTCTGTGGTAACCCCAATAGGCGCACATAGCTTTCCAGTCTCAGCCGTCTATCCGTTGGACTATAGCAAGTTCTGTTTAAGGGAAACTCCTTCATGCGGAATGTCACTTCTCACAGTGTCTTTGCAGTGGAGGAAAGAAGATAGAACAACGACGGACAGAGAGAACGTTGCAACCCGTGAGTGAAGTACAGGGTAAGGCACCTAAGCCTCTATGATGCATACTGGATGTTCAACACCTGGGATTTTCCACAATGTCTACCACTTCTCAAAACACTTCCAATATAGGAGGGAACTGTGCTACCGTAAGTTCTAATGACAGGGATGCATCTGTGCAAGTTTGAAAACTCGAGGATGTGTCTGGGTAGCAAACATGAAGTGTCTCATAAAGGCACCTTAGACTGGATGCGTAGGAGGTATCTGCTCAGGGAAGCTACTTCAGTTTTGTACTCATTCATAACAGTGCTTCTCCTTGGAGGAATGAAGGAAGAACACGGACGGACTAGCGGCACAGTAGGTACTGTGAATAAAGGGCAGGCTATGAACCTTACGCCTGCCAACTACATATTGGATGTTCACCACCAGTGTTGATCCGCACATAGGTTCTGCGTCTAAAACGCTTCCAACACTGAGAGGGAAGTGTGCTTTAGGAGGGATTCACTGCAGTGTTACGTCTGTTAAAGAAGGATGCTTTTGGGACTGACTCTGTGGTAACCGCATTAGGCGCACATAGCTTTCCAGTCTCAGACGTCTAACCGTTAGACTATATAAGTTCTGTTTAAGGGAAACTCCTTCATGCGGAATGTCACTTCTCACAGTGTCTTTGCAGTGGAGAAAAGAAGATAGAACAAGGACGGACAGAGAGAACGATGCAAACCGTGATTGAAGTACAGGGTAAGCCTCGTAGGCCTCTATTATGCATACTGGTAGTTCAACACCGGAGATGTTCCACAGTGTCTACCTCTTCTCAAAACACTTCCAGTATATGAGGGAACTCTGCTACATTAAGTTCTCACGACAGAGATGCGTCTGTGCTCAGTTGGAAAGTGTAGGACGTGTCTGGGTAGCAATCAGTAAGTGTCTGATACAAGCCGCTAAGAGGGGATGCGGAGGAAGGTATCTGCTCAGGGAAGCTACTTCAGGTGCGTACTCATTCATAACAGTGTCTCTCCTTTGAGGATGTAGATAGAACAGGGAACGACTACGGGCACATTAGGTACTGTGAGTAAAGGGCATGCTAAGGCGCTTAAGCCTGCCAAACACATATTAGATGTTCTCACCAGTGCAGATCCGCACTTAGTTTCTGCGTCGAAAACGCTTCCTACACTGAGAGGGAAGTGTGCTTTAGGAGGGATTCACTGCAGTGTTACCTCTGTTAAAGAAGGAAGCTTTTGGGACTGACTCTGTGGTAACCCCAATAGGCGCACATAGCTTTCCAGTCTCAGCCGTCTATCCGTTGGACTATAGCAAGTTCTGTTTAAGGGAAACTCCTTCATGCGGAATGTCACATCTCACAGTGTCTTTCCAGTGGAGGAAAGAAGATAGAACAACGACGGACAGAGAGAACGTTGCAAGCCGTGAGTGAAGTACAGGGTAAGGCACCTAAGCCTCTATGATGCATACTGGATGTTCAACACCTGGGATTTTCCACAATGTCTACCACTTCTCAAAACACTTCCAATATAGGAGGGAACTGTGCTACCGTAAGTTCTAATGACAGGGATGCATCTGTGCAAGTTTGATAACTCGAGGATGTGTCTGGGTAGCAAACATGAAGTGTCTCATAAAGGCACCTTAGACTGGATGCGTAGGAGGTATCTGCTCAGGGAAGCTACTTCAGTTTTGTACTCATTCATAACAGTGCTTCTCCTTGGAGGAATGAAGGAAGAACACGGACGGACTAGGGGCACAGTAGGTACTGTGAATAAAGGGCAGGCTATGAACCTTACGCCTGCCAACCACATATTGGATGTTCACCACCAGTGTTGATCCGCACATAGGTTCTGCGTCTAAAACGCTTCCAACACTGAGAGGGAAGTGTGCTTTAGGAGGGATTCACTGCAGTGTTACGTCTGTTAAAGAAGGATGCTTTTGGGACTGACTCTGTGGTAACCGCATTAGGCGCACATAGCTTTCAAGTCTCAGACGTCTAACAGTTAGACTATAGGAAGTTCTGTTTAAGGGAAACTCCTTCATGCGGAATGTCACTTCTCACAGTGTCTTTGCAGTGGAGAAAAGAAGATAGAACAAGGACGGACAGAGAGAACGATGCAAACCCTGATTGAAGTACAGGGTAAGCCTCGTAGGCCTCTATTATGCATACTGTTAGTTCAACACCGGAGATGTTCCACAGTGTCTACCTCTTCTCAAAACACTTCCAGTATATGAGGGAACTCTGCTACATTAAGTTCTCACGAAAGAGATGCGTCTGTGCTCAGTTGGAATGTATAGGACGTGTCTGGGTAGCAACCATAAGTGTCTGATACAAGCCGCTAAGAGGGGATGCGGAGGAAGGTATCTGCTCAGGGAAGCTACTTCAGGTGCGTACTCATTCATAACAGTATCTCTCCTTTGAGGATGTAGATAGAACAGGGAACGACTATGGGCACATTAGGTACTGTGAGTAAAGGGCATGCTAAGGCGCTTAAGCCTGCCAAACACATATTGGATGTTCTCCACCAGTGCAGATCCGCACTTAGTTTCTGCGTCGAAAACGCTTCCTACACTGAGAGGGAAGTGTGCTTTAGGAGGGATTCACTGCAGTGTTACGTCTGTTAAAAAAGGAAGCTTTTGGGACTGACTCTGTGGTAACCCCAATAGGCGCACATAGCTTTCCAGTCTCAGCCGTCTATCCGTTGGACTATAGCAAGTTCTGTTTAAGGGAAACTCCTTCATGCGGAATGTCACTTCTCACAGTGTCTTTCCAGTGGAGGAAAGAAGATAGAACAACGACGGACAGAGAGAACGTTGCAACCCGTGAGTGAAGTACAGGGTAAGGCACCTAAGCCTCTATGATGCATACTGGACGTTCAACACCTGGGATTTTCCACAATGTCTACCACTTCTCAAAACACTTCCAATATAGGAGGGAACTGTGCTACCGTAAGTTCTAATGACAGGGATGCATCTGTGCAAGTTTGAAAACTCGAGGATGTGTCTGGGTAGCAAACATGAAGTGTCTCATAAAGGCACCTTAGACTGGATGCGTAGGAGGTATCTGCTCAGGGAAGCTACTTCAGTTTTGTACTCATTCATAACAGTGCTTCTCCTTGGAGGAATGAAGGAAGAACACGGACGGACTAGGGGCACAGTAGGTACTGTGAATAAAGGGCAGGCTATGAACCTTACGCCTGCCAACCACATATTGGATGTTCACCACCAGTGTTGATCCGCACATAGGTTCTGCGTCTAAAACGCTTCCAACACTGAGAGGGAAGTGTGCTTTAGGAGGGATTCACTGCAGTGTTACGTCTGTTAAAGAAGGATGCTTTTGGGACTGACTCTGTGGTAACCGCATTAGGCGCACTTAGCTTTCCAGTCTCAGACGTCTAACCGTTAGACTATATAAGTTCTGTTTAAGGGAAACTCCTTCATGCGGAATGTCACTTCTCACAGTGTCTTTGCAGTGGAGAAAAGAAGATAGAACAAGGACGGACAGAGAGAACGATGCAAACCCTGATTGAAGTACAGGGTAAGCCTCGTAGGCCTCTATTATGCATACTGGTAGTTCAACACCGGAGATGTTCCACAGTGTCTACCTCTTCTCAAAACACTTCCAGTATATGAGGGAACTCTGCTACATTAAGTTCTCACGACAGAGATGCGTCTGTGCTCAGTTGGAATGTATAGGACGTGTCTGGGTAGCAACCATAAGTGTCTGATACAAGCCGCTAAGAGGGGACGCGGAGGAAGGTATCTGCTCAGGGAAGCTACTTCAGGTGCGTACTCATTCATAACAGTGTCTCTCCTTTGAGGATGTAGATAGAACAGGGAACGACTACGGGCACATTAGGTACTGTGAGTAAAGGGCATGCTAAGGCGCTTAAGCCTGCCAAACACATATTGGATGTTCTCCACCAGTGCAGATCCGCACTTAGTTTCTGCGTCGAAAACGCTTCCTACACTGAGAGGGAAGTGTGCTTTAGGAGGGATTCACTGCAGTGTTACGTCTGTTAAAGAAGGAAGCTTTTGGGACTGACTCTGTGGTAACCCCAATAGGCGCACATAGCTTTCCAGTCTCAGCCGTCTATCCGTTGGACTATAGCAAGTTCTGTTTAAGGGAAACTCCTTCATGCGGAATGTCACTTCTCACAGTGTCTTTGCAGTGGAGGAAAGAAGATAGAACAACGACGGACAGAGAGAACGTTGCAACCCGTGAGTGAAGTACAGGGTAAGGCACCTAAGCCTCTATGATGCATACTGGACGTTCAACACCTGGGATTTTCCACAATGTCTACCACTTCTCAAAACACTTCCAATATAGGAGGGAACTGTGCTACCGTAAGTTCTAATGACAGGGATGCATCTGTGCAAGTTTGAAAACTCGAGGATGTGTCTGGGTAGCAAACATGAAGTGTCTCATAAAGGCACCTTAGACTGGATGCGTAGGAGGTATCTGCTCAGGGAAGCTACTTCAGTTTTGTACTCATTCATAACAGTGCTTCTCCTTGGAGGAATGAAGGAAGAACACGGACGGACTAGGGGCACAGTAGGTACTGTGAATAAAGGGCAGGCTATGAACCTTACGCCTGCCAACTACATATTGGATGTTCACCACCAGTGTTGATCCGCACATAGGTTCTGCGTCTAAAACGCTTCCAACACTGAGAGGGAAGTGTGCTTTAGGAGGGATTCACTGCAGTGTTACGTCTGTTAAAGAAGGATGCTTTTGGGACTGACTCTGTGGTAACCGCATTAGGCGCACTTAGCTTTCCAGTCTCAGACGTCTAACCGTTAGACTATATAAGTTCTGTTTAAGGGAAACTCCTTCATGCGGAATGTCACTTCTCACAGTGTCTTTGCAGTGGAGAAAAGAAGATAGAACAAGGACGGACAGAGAGAACGATGCAAACCGTGATTGAAGTACAGGGTAAGCCTCGTAGGCCTCTATTATGCATACTGGTAGTTCAACACCGGAGATGTTCCACAGTGTCTACCTCTTCTCAAAACACTTCCAGTATATGAGGGAACTCTGCTACATTAAGTTCTCACGACAGAGATGCGTCTGTGCTCAGTTGGAAAGTGTAGGACGTGTCTGGGTAGCAACCAGTAAGTGTCTGATACAAGCCGCTAAGAGGGGATGCGGAGGAAGGTATCTGCTCAGGGAAGCTACTTCAGGTGCGTACTCATTCATAACAGTGTCTCTCCTTTGAGGATGTAGATAGAACAGGGAACGACTATGGGCACATTAGGTACTGTGAGTAAAGGGCATGCTAAGGCGCTTAAGCCTGCCAAACACATATTGGATGTTCTCCACCAGTGCAGATCCGCACTTAGTTTCTGCGTCGAAAACGCTTCCTACACTGAGAGGGAAGTGTGCTTTAGGAGGGATTCACTGCAGTGTTACGTCTGTTAAAAAAGGAAGCTTTTGGGACTGACTCTGTGGTAACCCCAATAGGCGCACATAGCTTTCCAGTCTCAGCCGTCTATCCGTTGGACTATAGCAAGTTCTGTTTAAGGGAAACTCCTTCATGCGGAATGTCACTTCTCACAGTGTCTTTCCAGTGGAGGAAAGAAGATAGAACAACGACGGACAGAGAGAACGTTGCAACCCGTGAGTGAAGTACAGGGTAAGGCACCTAAGCCTCTATGATGCATACTGGACGTTCAACACCTGGGATTTTCCACAATGTCTACCACTTCTCAAAACACTTCCAATATAGGAGGGAACTGTGCTACCGTAAGTTCTAATGACAGGGATGCATCTGTGCAAGTTTGAAAACTCGAGGATGTGTCTGGGTAGCAAACATGAAGTGTCTCATAAAGGCACCTTAGACTGGATGCGTAGGAGGTATCTGCTCAGGGAAGCTACTTCAGTTTTGTACTCATTCATAACAGTGCTTCTCCTTGGAGGAATGAAGGAAGAACACGGACGGACTAGGGGCACAGTAGGTACTGTGAATAAAGGGCAGGCTATGAACCTTACGCCTGCCAACCACATATTGGATGTTCACCACCAGTGTTGATCCGCACATAGGTTCTGCGTCTAAAACGCTTCCAACACTGAGAGGGAAGTGTGCTTTAGGAGGGATTCACTGCAGTGTTACGTCTGTTAAAGAAGGATGCTTTTGGGACTGACTCTGTGGTAACCGCATTAGGCGCACTTAGCTTTCCAGTCTCAGACGTCTAACCGTTAGACTATATAAGTTCTGTTTAAGGGAAACTCCTTCATGCGGAATGTCACTTCTCACAGTGTCTTTGCAGTGGAGAAAAGAAGATAGAACAAGGACGGACAGAGAGAACGATGCAAACCCTGATTGAAGTACAGGGTAAGCCTCGTAGGCCTCTATTATGCATACTGGTAGTTCAACACCGGAGATGTTCCACAGTGTCTACCTCTTCTCAAAACACTTCCAGTATATGAGGGAACTCTGCTACATTAAGTTCTCACGACAGAGATGCGTCTGTGCTCAGTTGGAATGTATAGGACGTGTCTGGGTAGCAACCATAAGTGTCTGATACAAGCCGCTAAGAGGGGACGCGGAGGAAGGTATCTGCTCAGGGAAGCTACTTCAGGTGCGTACTCATTCATAACAGTGTCTCTCCTTTGAGGATGTAGATAGAACAGGGAACGACTACGGGCACATTAGGTACTGTGAGTAAAGGGCATGCTAAGGCGCTTAAGCCTGCCAAACACATATTGGATGTTCTCCACCAGTGCAGATCCGCACTTAGTTTCTGCGTCGAAAACGCTTCCTACACTGAGAGGGAAGTGTGCTTTAGGAGGGATTCACTGCAGTGTTACGTCTGTTAAAGAAGGAAGCTTTTGGGACTGACTCTGTGGTAACCCCAATAGGCGCACATAGCTTTCCAGTCTCAGCCGTCTATCCGTTGGACTATAGCAAGTTCTGTTTAAGGGAAACTCCTTCATGCGGAATGTCACTTCTCACAGTGTCTTTGCAGTGGAGGAAAGAAGATAGAACAACGACGGACAGAGAGAACGTTGCAACCCGTGAGTGAAGTACAGGGTAAGGCACCTAAGCCTCTATGATGCATACTGGACGTTCAACACCTGGGATTTTCCACAATGTCTACCACTTCTCAAAACACTTCCAATATAGGAGGGAACTGTGCTACCGTAAGTTCTAATGACAGGGATGCATCTGTGCAAGTTTGAAAACTCGAGGATGTGTCTGGGTAGCAAACATGAAGTGTCTCATAAAGGCACCTTAGACTGGATGCGTAGGAGGTATCTGCTCAGGGAAGCTACTTCAGTTTTGTACTCATTCATAACAGTGCTTCTCCTTGGAGGAATGAAGGAAGAACACGGACGGACTAGGGGCACAGTAGGTACTGTGAATAAAGGGCAGGCTATGAACCTTACGCCTGCCAACTACATATTGGATGTTCACCACCAGTGTTGATCCGCACATAGGTTCTGCGTCTAAAACGCTTCCAACACTGAGAGGGAAGTGTGCTTTAGGAGGGATTCACTGCAGTGTTACGTCTGTTAAAGAAGGATGCTTTTGGGACTGACTCTGTGGTAACCGCATTAGGCGCACTTAGCTTTCCAGTCTCAGACGTCTAACCGTTAGACTATATAAGTTCTGTTTAAGGGAAACTCCTTCATGCGGAATGTCACTTCTCACAGTGTCTTTGCAGTGGAGAAAAGAAGATAGAACAAGGACGGACAGAGAGAACGATGCAAACCGTGATTGAAGTACAGGGTAAGCCTCGTAGGCCTCTATTATGCATACTGGTAGTTCAACACCGGAGATGTTCCACAGTGTCTACCTCTTCTCAAAACACTTCCAGTATATGAGGGAACTCTGCTACATTAAGTTCTCACGACAGAGATGCGTCTGTGCTCAGTTGGAAAGTGTAGGACGTGTCTGGGTAGCAACCAGTAAGTGTCTGATACAAGCCGCTAAGAGGGGATGCGGAGGAAGGTATCTGCTCAGGGAAGCTACTTCAGGTGCGTACTCATTCATAACAGTGTCTCTCCTTTGAGGATGTAGATAGAACAGGGAACGACTATGGGCACATTAGGTACTGTGAGTAAAGGGCATGCTAAGGCGCTTAAGCCTGCCAAACACATATTGGATGTTCTCCACCAGTGCAGATCCGCACTTAGTTTCTGCGTCGAAAACGCTTCCTACACTGAGAGGGAAGTGTGCTTTAGGAGGGATTCACTGCAGTGTTACGTCTGTTAAAAAAGGAAGCTTTTGGGACTGACTCTGTGGTAACCCCAATAGGCGCACATAGCTTTCCAGTCTCAGCCGTCTATCCGTTGGACTATAGCAAGTTCTGTTTAAGGGAAACTCCTTCATGCGGAATGTCACTTCTCACAGTGTCTTTCCAGTGGAGGAAAGAAGATAGAACAACGACGGACAGAGAGAACGTTGCAACCCGTGAGTGAAGTACAGGGTAAGGCACCTAAGCCTCTATGATGCATACTGGACGTTCAACACCTGGGATTTTCCACAATGTCTACCACTTCTCAAAACACTTCCAATATAGGAGGGAACTGTGCTACCGTAAGTTCTAATGACAGGGATGCATCTGTGCAAGTTTGAAAACTCGAGGATGTGTCTGGGTAGCAAACATGAAGTGTCTCATAAAGGCACCTTAGACTGGATGCGTAGGAGGTATCTGCTCAGGGAAGCTACTTCAGTTTTGTACTCATTCATAACAGTGCTTCTCCTTGGAGGAATGAAGGAAGAACACGGACGGACTAGGGGCACAGTAGGTACTGTGAATAAAGGGCAGGCTATGAACCTTACGCCTGCCAACCACATATTGGATGTTCACCACCAGTGTTGATCCGCACATAGGTTCTGCGTCTAAAACGCTTCCAACACTGAGAGGGAAGTGTGCTTTAGGAGGGATTCACTGCAGTGTTACGTCTGTTAAAGAAGGATGCTTTTGGGACTGACTCTGTGGTAACCGCATTAGGCGCACTTAGCTTTCCAGTCTCAGACGTCTAACCGTTAGACTATATAAGTTCTGTTTAAGGGAAACTCCTTCATGCGGAATGTCACTTCTCACAGTGTCTTTGCAGTGGAGAAAAGAAGATAGAACAAGGACGGACAGAGAGAACGATGCAAACCCTGATTGAAGTACAGGGTAAGCCTCGTAGGCCTCTATTATGCATACTGGTAGTTCAACACCGGAGATGTTCCACAGTGTCTACCTCTTCTCAAAACACTTCCAGTATATGAGGGAACTCTGCTACATTAAGTTCTCACGACAGAGATGCGTCTGTGCTCAGTTGGAATGTATAGGACGTGTCTGGGTAGCAACCATAAGTGTCTGATACAAGCCGCTAAGAGGGGACGCGGAGGAAGGTATCTGCTCAGGGAAGCTACTTCAGGTGCGTACTCATTCATAACAGTGTCTCTCCTTTGAGGATGTAGATAGAACAGGGAACGACTACGGGCACATTAGGTACTGTGAGTAAAGGGCATGCTAAGGCGCTTAAGCCTGCCAAACACATATTGGATGTTCTCCACCAGTGCAGATCCGCACTTAGTTTCTGCGTCGAAAACGCTTCCTACACTGAGAGGGAAGTGTGCTTTAGGAGGGATTCACTGCAGTGTTACGTCTGTTAAAGAAGGAAGCTTTTGGGACTGACTCTGTGGTAACCCCAATAGGCGCACATAGCTTTCCAGTCTCAGCCGTCTATCCGTTGGACTATAGCAAGTTCTGTTTAAGGGAAACTCCTTCATGCGGAATGTCACTTCTCACAGTGTCTTTGCAGTGGAGGAAAGAAGATAGAACAACGACGGACAGAGAGAACGTTGCAACCCGTGAGTGAAGTACAGGGTAAGGCACCTAAGCCTCTATGATGCATACTGGACGTTCAACACCTGGGATTTTCCACAATGTCTACCACTTCTCAAAACACTTCCAATATAGGAGGGAACTGTGCTACCGTAAGTTCTAATGACAGGGATGCATCTGTGCAAGTTTGAAAACTCGAGGATGTGTCTGGGTAGCAAACATGAAGTGTCTCATAAAGGCACCTTAGACTGGATGCGTAGGAGGTATCTGCTCAGGGAAGCTACTTCAGTTTTGTACTCATTCATAACAGTGCTTCTCCTTGGAGGAATGAAGGAAGAACACGGACGGACTAGGGGCACAGTAGGTACTGTGAATAAAGGGCAGGCTATGAACCTTACGCCTGCCAACTACATATTGGATGTTCACCACCAGTGTTGATCCGCACATAGGTTCTGCGTCTAAAACGCTTCCAACACTGAGAGGGAAGTGTGCTTTAGGAGGGATTCACTGCAGTGTTACGTCTGTTAAAGAAGGATGCTTTTGGGACTGACTCTGTGGTAACCGCATTAGGCGCACTTAGCTTTCCAGTCTCAGACGTCTAACCGTTAGACTATATAAGTTCTGTTTAAGGGAAACTCCTTCATGCGGAATGTCACTTCTCACAGTGTCTTTGCAGTGGAGAAAAGAAGATAGAACAAGGACGGACAGAGAGAACGATGCAAACCGTGATTGAAGTACAGGGTAAGCCTCGTAGGCCTCTATTATGCATACTGGTAGTTCAACACCGGAGATGTTCCACAGTGTCTACCTCTTCTCAAAACACTTCCAGTATATGAGGGAACTCTGCTACATTAAGTTCTCACGACAGAGATGCGTCTGTGCTCAGTTGGAAAGTGTAGGACGTGTCTGGGTAGCAACCAGTAAGTGTCTGATACAAGCCGCTAAGAGGGGATGCGGAGGAAGGTATCTGCTCAGGGAAGCTACTTCAGGTGCGTACTCATTCATAACAGTGTCTCTCCTTTGAGGATGTAGATAGAACAGGGAACGACTACGGGCACATTAGGTACTGTGAGTAAAGGGCATGCTAAGGCGCTTAAGCCTGCCAAACACATATTAGATGTTCTCACCAGTGCAGATCCGCACTTAGTTTCTGCGTCGAAAACGCTTCCTACACTGAGAGGGAAGTGTGCTTTAGGAGGGATTCACTGCAGTGTTACGTCTGTTAAAGAAGGAAGCTTTTGGGACTGACTCTGTGGTAACCCCAATAGGCGCACATAGCTTTCCAGTCTCAGCCGTCTATCCGTTGGACTATAGCAAGTTCTGTTTAAGGGAAACTCCTTCATGCGGAATGTCACTTCTCACAGTGTCTTTCCAGTGGAGGAAAGAAGATAGAACAACGACGGACAGAGAGAACGTTGCAACCCGTGAGTGAAGTACAGGGTAAGGCACCTAAGCCTCTATGATGCATACTGGATGTTCAACACCTGGGATTTTCCACAATGTCTACCACTTCTCAAAACACTTCCAATATAGGAGGGAACTGTGCTACCGTAAGTTCTAATGACAGGGATGCATCTGTGCAAGTTTGAAAACTCGAGGATGTGTCTGGGTAGCAAACATGAAGTGTCTCATAAAGGCACCTTAGACTGGATGCGTAGGAGGTATCTGCTCAGGGAAGCTACTTCAGTTTTGTACTCATTCATAACAGTGCTTCTCCTTGGAGGAATGAAGGAAGAACACGGACGGACTAGGGGCACAGTAGGTACTGTGAATAAAGGGCAGGCTATGAACCTTACGCCTGCCAACCACATATTGGATGTTCACCACCAGTGTTGATCCGCACATAGGTTCTGCGTCTAAAACGCTTCCAACACTGAGAGGGAAGTGTGCTTTAGGAGGGATTCACTGCAGTGTTACGTCTGTTAAAGAAGGATGCTTTTGGGACTGACTCTGTGGTAACCGCATTAGGCGCACATAGCTTTCCAGTCTCAGACGTCTAACCGTTAGACTATAGGAAGTTCTGTTTAAGGGAAACTCCTTCATGCGGAATGTCACTTCTCACAGTGTCTTTGCAGTGGAGAAAAGAAGATAGAACAAGGACGGACAGAGAGAACGATGCAAACCCTGATTGAAGTACAGGGTAAGCCTCGTAGGCCTCTATTATGCATACTGGTAGTTCAACACCGGAGATGTTCCACAGTGTCTACCTCTTCTCAAAACACTTCCAGTATATGAGGGAACTCTGCTACATTAAGTTCTCACGACAGAGATGCGTCTCTGCTCAGTTGGAATGTATAGGACGTGTCTGGGTAGCAACCATAAGTGTCTGATACAAGCCGCTAAGAGGGGATGCGGAGGAAGGTATCTGCTCAGGGAAGCTACTTCAGGTGCGTACTCATTCATAACAGTATCTCTCTTTTGAGGATGTAGATAGAACAGGGAACGACTACGGGCACATTAGGTACTGTGATTAAAGGGCATGCTAAGGCGCTTAAGCCTGCCAAACACATATTGGATGTTCTCCACCAGTGCAGATCCGCACTTAGTTTCTGCGTCGAAAACGCTTCCTACACTGAGAGGGAAGTGTGCTTTAGGAGGGATTCACTGCAGTGTTACGTCTGTTAAAGAAGGAAGCTTTTGGGACTGACTCTGTGGTAACCCCAATAGGCGCACATAGCTTTCCAGTGTCAGCCGTCTATCCGTTGGACTATAGCAAGTTCTGTTTAAGGGAAACTCCTTCATGCGGAATGTCACTTCTCACAGTGTCTTTGCAGTGGAGGAAAGAAGATAGAACAACGACGGACAGAGAGAACGTTGCAACCCGTGAGTGAAGTACAGGGTAAGGCACCTAAGCCTCTATGATGCATACTGGATGTTCAACACCTGGGATTTTCCACAATGTCTACCACTTCTCAAAACACTTCCAATATAGGAGGGAACTGTGCTACCGTAAGTTCTAATGACAGGGATGCATCTGTGCAAGTTTGAAAACTCGAGGATGTGTCTGGGTAGCAAACATGAAGTGTCTCATAAAGGCACCTTAGACTGGATGCGTAGGAGGTATCTGCTCAGGGAAGCTACTTCAGTTTTGTACTCATTCATAACAGTGCTTCTCCTTGGAGGAATGAAGGAAGAACACGGACGGACTAGCGGCACAGTAGGTACTGTGAATAAAGGGCAGGCTATGAACCTTACGCCTGCCAACTACATATTGGATGTTCACCACCAGTGTTGATCCGCACATAGGTTCTGCGTCTAAAACGCTTCCAACACTGAGAGGGAAGTGTGCTTTAGGAGGGATTCACTGCAGTGTTACGTCTGTTAAAGAAGGATGCTTTTGGGACTGACTCTGTGGTAACCGCATTAGGCGCACATAGCTTTCCAGTCTCAGACGTCTAACCGTTAGACTATATAAATTCTGTTTAAGGGAAACTCCTTCATGCGGAATGTCACTTCTCACAGTGTCTTTGCAGTGGAGAAAAGAAGATAGAACAAGGACGGACAGAGAGAACGATGCAAACCGTGATTGAAGTACAGGGTAAGCCTCGTAGGCCTCTATTATGCATACTGGTAGTTCAACACCGGAGATGTTCCACAGTGTCTACCTCTTCTCAAAACACTTCCAGTATATGAGGGAACTCTGCTACATTAAGTTCTCACGACAGAGATGCGTCTGTGCTCAGTTGGAAAGTGTAGGACGTGTCTGGGTAGCAACCAGTAAGTGTCTGATACAAGCCGCTAAGAGGGGATGCGGAGGAAGGTATCTGCTCAGGGAAGCTACTTCAGGTGCGTACTCATTCATAACAGTGTCTCTCCTTTGAGGATGTAGATAGAACAGGGAACGACTACGGGCACATTAGGTACTGTGAGTAAAGGGCATGCTAAGGCGCTTAAGCCTGCCAAACACATATTGGAAGTTCTCCACCAGTGCAGATCCGCACTTAGTTTCTGCGTCGAAAACGCTTCCTACACTGAGAGGGAAGTGTGCTTTAGGAGGGATTCACTGCAGTGTTACGTCTGTTAAAGAAGGAAGCTTTTGGGACTGACTCTGTGGTAACCCCAATAGGCGCACATAGCTTTCCAGTCTCAGCCGTCTATCCGTTGGACTATAGCAAGTTCTGTTTAAGGGAAACTCCTTCATGCGGAATGTCACTTCTCACAGTGTCTTTCCAGTGGAGGAAAAAAGATAGAACAACGACGGACAGAGAGAACGTTGCAACCCGTGAGTGAAGTACAGGGTAAGGCACCTAAGCCTCTATGATGCATACTGGATGTTCAACACCTGGGATTTTCCACAATGTCTACCACTTCTCAAAACACTTCCAATATAGGAGGGAACTGTGCTACCGTAAGTTCTAATGACAGGGATGCATCTGTGCAAGTTTGAAAACTCGAGGATGTGTCTGGGTAGCAAACATGAAGTGTCTCATAAAGGCACCTTAGACTGGATGCGTAGGAGGTATCTGCTCAGGGAAGCTACTTCAGTTTTGTACTCATTCATAACAGTGCTTCTCCTTGGAGGAATGAAGGAAGAACACGGACGGACTAGGGGCACAGTAGGTACTGTGAATAAAGGGCAGGCTATGAACCTTACGCCTGCCAACCACATATTGGATGTTCACCACCAGTGTTGATCCGCACATAGGTTCTGCGTCTAAAACGCTTCCAACACTGAGAGGGAAGTGTGCTTTAGGAGGGATTCACTGCAGTGTTACGTCTGTTAAAGAAGGATGCTTTTGGGACTGACTCTGTGGTAACCGCATTAGGCGCACATAGCTTTCAAGTCTCAGACGTCTAACAGTTAGACTATAGGAAGTTCTGTTTAAGGGAAACTCCTTCATGCGGAATGTCACTTCTCACAGTGTCTTTGCAGTGGAGAAAAGAAGATAGAACAAGGACGGACAGAGAGAACGATGCAAACCCTGATTGAAGTACAGGGTAAGCCTCGTAGGCCTCTATTATGCATACTGGTAGTTCAACACCGGAGATGTTCCATAGTGTCTACCTCTTCTCAAAACACTTCCAGTATATGAGGGAACTCTGCTACATTAAGTTCTCACGACAGAGATGCGTCTGTGCTCAGTTGGAATGTATAGGACGTGTCTGGGTAGCAACCATAAGTGTCTGATACAAGCCGCTAAGAGGGGATGCGGAGGAAGGTATCTGCTCAGGGAAGCTACTTCAGGTGCGTACTCATTCATAACAGTATCTCTCCTTTGAGGATGTAGATAGAACAGGGAACGACTACGGGCACATTAGGTACTGTGATTAAAGGGCATGCTAAGGCGCTTAAGCCTGCCAAACACATATTGGATGTTCTCCACCAGTGCAGATCCGCACTTAGTTTCTGCGTCGAAAACGCTTCCTACACTGAGAGGGAAGTGTGCTTTAGGAGGGATTCACTGCAGTGTTACGTCTGTTAAAGAAGGAAGCTTTTGGGACTGACTCTGTGGTAACCCCAATAGGCGCACATAGCTTTCCAGTCTCAGCCGTCTATCCGTTGGACTATAGCAAGTTCTGTTTAAGGGAAACTCCTTCATGCGGAATGTCACTTCTCACAGTGTCTTTGCAGTGGAGGAAAGAAGATAGAACAACGACGGACAGAGAGAACGTTGCAACCCGTGAGTGAAGTACAGGGTAAGGCACCTAAGCCTCTATGATGCATACTGGATGTTCAACACCTGGGATTTTCCACAATGTCTACCACTTCTCAAAACACTTCCAATATAGGAGGGAACTGTGCTACCGTAAGTTCTAATGACAGGGATGCATCTGTGCAAGTTTGAAAACTCGAGGATGTGTCTGGGTAGCAAACATGAAGTGTCTCATAAAGGCACCTTAGACTGGATGCGTAGGAGGTATCTGCTCAGGGAAGCTACTTCAGTTTTGTACTCATTCATAACAGTGCTTCTCCTTGGAGGAATGAAGGAAGAACACGGACGGACTAGCGGCACAGTAGGTACTGTGAATAAAGGGCAGGCTATGAACCTTACGCCTGCCAACTACATATTGGATGTTCACCACCAGTGTTGATCCGCACATAGGTTCTGCGTCTAAAACGCTTCCAACACTGAGAGGGAAGTGTGCTTTAGGAGGGATTCACTGCAGTGTTACGTCTGTTAAAGAAGGATGCTTTTGGGACTGACTCTGTGGTAACCGCATTAGGCGCACATAGCTTTCCAGTCTCAGACGTCTAACCGTTAGACTATATAAGTTCTGTTTAAGGGAAACTCCTTCATGCGGAATGTCACTTCTCACAGTGTCTTTGCAGTGGAGAAAAGAAGATAGAACAAGGACGGACAGAGAGAACGATGCAAACCGTGATTGAAGTACAGGGTAAGCCTCGTAGGCCTCTATTATGCATACTGGTAGTTCAACACCGGAGATGTTCCACAGTGTCTACCTCTTCTCAAAACACTTCCAGTATATGAGGGAACTCTGCTACATTAAGTTCTCACGACAGAGATGCGTCTGTGCTCAGTTGGAAAGTGTAGGACGTGTCTGGGTAGCAACCAGTAAGTGTCTGATACAAGCCGCTAAGAGGGGATGCGGAGGAAGGTATCTGCTCAGGGAAGCTACTTCAGGTGCGTACTCATTCATAACAGTGTCTCTCCTTTGAGGATGTAGATAGAACAGGGAACGACTACGGGCACATTAGGTACTGTGAGTAAAGGGCATGCTAAGGCGCTTAAGCCTGCCAAACACATATTAGATGTTCTCACCAGTGCAGATCCGCACTTAGTTTCTGCGTCGAAAACGCTTCCTACACTGAGAGGGAAGTGTGCTTTAGCAGGGATTCACTGCAGTGTTACCTCTGTTAAAGAAGGAAGCTTTTGGGACTGACTCTGTGGTAACCCCAATAGGCGCACATAGCTTTCCAGTCTCAGCCGTCTATCCGTTGGACTATAGCAAGTTCTGTTTAAGGGAAACTCCTTCATGCGGAATGTCACTTCTCACAGTGTCTTTCCAGTGGAGGAAAGAAGATAGAACAACGACGGACAGAGAGAACGTTGCAAGCCGTGAGTGAAGTACAGGGTAAGGCACCTAAGCCTCTATGATGCATACTGGATGTTCAACACCTGGGATTTTCCACAATGTCTACCACTTCTCAAAACACTTCCAATATAGGAGGGAACTGTGCTACCGTAAGTTCTAATGACAGGGATGCATCTGTGCAAGTTTGAAAACTCGAGGATGTGTCTGGGTAGCAAACATGAAGTGTCTCATAAAGGCACCTTAGACTGGATGCGTAGGAGGTATCTGCTCAGGGAAGCTACTTCAGTTTTGTACTCATTCATAACAGTGCTTCTCCTTGGAGGAATGAAGGAAGAACACGGACGGACTAGGGGCACAGTAGGTACTGTGAATAAAGGGCAGGCTATGAACCTTACGCCTGCCAACCACATATTGGATGTTCACCACCAGTGTTGATCCGCACATAGGTTCTGCGTCTAAAACGCTTCCAACACTGAGAGGGAAGTGTGCTTTAGGAGGGATTCACTGCAGTGTTACGTCTGTTAAAGAAGGATGCTTTTGGGACTGACTCTGTGGTAACCGCATTAGGCGCACATAGCTTTCAAGTCTCAGACGTCTAACAGTTAGACTATAGGAAGTTCTGTTTAAGGGAAACTCCTTCATGCGGAATGTCACTTCTCACAGTGTCTTTGCAGTGGAGAAAAGAAGATAGAACAAGGACGGACAGAGAGAACGATGCAAACCCTGATTGAAGTACAGGGTAAGCCTCGTAGGCCTCTATTATGCATACTGGTAGTTCAACACCGGAGATGTTCCACAGTGTCTACCTCTTCTCAAAACACTTCCAGTATATGAGGGAACTCTGCTACATTAAGTTCTCACGAAAGAGATGCTTCTGTGCTCAGTTGGAATGTATAGGACGTGTCTGGGTAGCAACCATAAGTGTCTGATACAAGCCGCTAAGAGGGGATGCGGAGGAAGGTATCTGCTCAGGGAAGCTACTTCAGGTGCGTACTCATTCATAACAGTATCTCTCCTTTGAGGATGTAGATAGAACAGGGAACGACTACGGGCACATTAGGTACTGTGAGTAAAGGGCATGCTAAGGCGCTTAAGCCTGCCAAACACATATTGGATGTTCTCCACCAGTGCAGATCCGCACTTAGTTTCTGCGTCGAAAACGCTTCCTACACTGAGAGGGAAGTGTGCTTTAGGAGGGATTCACTGCAGTGTTACGTCTGTTAAAAAAGGAAGCTTTTGGGACTGACTCTGTGGTAACCCCAATAGGCGCACATAGCTTTCCAGTCTCAGCCGTCTATCCGTTGGACTATAGCAAGTTCTGTTTAAGGGAAACTCCTTCATGCGGAATGTCACTTCTCACAGTGTCTTTCCAGTGGAGGAAAGAAGATAGAACAACGACGGACAGAGAGAACGTTGCAACCCGTGAGTGAAGTACAGGGTAAGGCACCTAAGCCTCTATGATGCATACTGGACGTTCAACACCTGGGATTTTCCACAATGTCTACCACTTCTCAAAACACTTCCAATATAGGAGGGAACTGTGCTACCGTAAGTTCTAATGACAGGGATGCATCTGTGCAAGTTTGAAAACTCGAGGATGTGTCTGGGTAGCAAACATGAAGTGTCTCATAAAGGCACCTTAGACTGGATGCGTAGGAGGTATCTGCTCAGGGAAGCTACTTCAGTTTTGTACTCATTCATAACAGTGCTTCTCCTTGGAGGAATGAAGGAAGAACACGGACGGACTAGGGGCACAGTAGGTACTGTGAATAAAGGGCAGGCTATGAACCTTACGCCTGCCAACCACATATTGGATGTTCACCACCAGTGTTGATCCGCACATAGGTTCTGCGTCTAAAACGCTTCCAACACTGAGAGGGAAGTGTGCTTTAGGAGGGATTCACTGCAGTGTTACGTCTGTTAAAGAAGGATGCTTTTGGGACTGACTCTGTGGTGACCGCATTAGGCGCACTTAGCTTTCCAGTCTCAGACGTCTAACCGTTAGACTATATAAGTTCTGTTTAAGGGAAACTCCTTCATGCGGAATGTCACTTCTCACAGTGTCTTTGCAGTGGAGAAAAGAAGATAGAACAAGGACGGACAGAGAGAACGATGCAAACCCTGATTGAAGTACAGGGTAAGCCTCGTAGGCCTCTATTATGCATACTGGTAGTTCAACACCGGAGATGTTCCACAGTGTCTACCTCTTCTCAAAACACTTCCAGTATATGAGGGAACTCTGCTACATTAAGTTCTCACGACAGAGATGCGTCTGTGCTCAGTTGGAATGTATAGGACGTGTCTGGGTAGCAACCATAAGTGTCTGATACAAGCCGCTAAGAAGGGACGCGGAGGAAGGTATCTGCTCAGGGAAGCTACTTCAGGTGCGTACTCATTCATAACAGTGTCTCTCCTTTGAGGATGTAGATAGAACAGGGAACGACTACGGGCACATTAGGTACTGTGAGTAAAGGGCATGCTAAGGCGCTTAAGCCTGCCAAACACATATTGGATGTTCTCCACCAGTGCAGATCCGCACTTAGTTTCTGCGTCGAAAACGCTTCCTACACTGAGAGGGAAGTGTGCTTTAGGAGGGATTCACTGCAGTGTTACGTCTGTTAAAGAAGGAAGCTTTTGGGACTGACTCTGTGGTAACCCCAATAGGCGCACATAGCTTTCCAGTCTCAGCCGTCTATCCGTTGGACTATAGCAAGTTCTGTTTAAGGGAAACTCCTTCATGCGGAATGTCACTTCTCACAGTGTCTTTCCAGTGGAGGAAAGAAGATAGAACAACGACGGACAGAGAGAACGTTGCAACCCGTGAGTGAAGTACAGGGTAAGGCACCTAAGCCTCTATGATGCATACTGGACGTTCAACACCTGGGATTTTCCACAATGTCTACCACTTCTCAAAACACTTCCAATATAGGAGGGAACTGTGCTACCGTAAGTTCTAATGACAGGGATGCATCTGTGCAAGTTTGAAAACTCGAGGATGTGTCTGGGTAGCAAACATGAAGTGTCTCATAAAGGCACCTTAGACTGGATGCGTAGGAGGTATCTGCTCAGGGAAGCTACTTCAGTTTTGTACTCATTCATAACAGTGCTTCTCCTTGGAGGAATGAAGGAAGAACACGGACGGACTAGGGGCACAGTAGGTACTGTGAATAAAGGGCAGGCTATGAACCTTACGCCTGCCAACTACATATTGGATGTTCACCACCAGTGTTGATCCGCACATAGGTTCTGCGTCTAAAACGCTTCCAACACTGAGAGGGAAGTGTGCTTTAGGAGGGATTCACTGCAGTGTTACGTCTGTTAAAGAAGGATGCTTTTGGGACTGACTCTGTGGTAACCGCATTAGGCGCACTTAGCTTTCCAGTCTCAGACGTCTAACCGTTAGACTATATAAGTTCTGTTTAAGGGAAACTCCTTCATGCGGAATGTCACTTCTCACAGTGTCTTTGCAGTGGAGAAAAGAAGATAGAACAAGGACGGACAGAGAGAACGATGCAAACCCTGATTGAAGTACAGGGTAAGCCTCGTAGGCCTCTATTATGCATACTGGTAGTTCAACACCGGAGATGTTCCACAGTGTCTACCTTTTGTCAAAACACTTCCAGTATATGAGGGAACTCTGCTACATTAAGTTCTCACGACAGAGATGCGTCTGTGTTCAGTTGGAAAGTGTAGGACGTGTCTGGGAAGCAACCAGTAAGTGTCTGATACAAGCCGCTAAGAGGGGATGCGGAGGAAGGTATCTGCTCAGGGAAGCTACTTCAGGTGCGTACTCATTCATAACAGTGTCTCTCCTTTGAGGATGTAGATAGAACAGGGAACGACTACGGGCACATTAGGTACTGTGAGTAAAGGGCATGCTAAGGCGCTTAAGCCTGCCAAACACATATTAGATGTTCTCACCAGTGCAGATCCGCACTTAGTTTCTGCGTCGAAAACGCTTCCTACACTGAGAGGGAAGTGTGCTTTAGGAGGGATTCACTGCAGTGTTACGTCTGTTAAAGAAGGAAGCTTTTGGGACTGACTCTGTGGTAACCCCAATAGGCGCACATAGCTTTCCAGTCTCAGCCGTCTATCCGTTGGACTATAGCAAGTTCTGTTTAAGGGAAACTCCTTCATGCGGAATGTCACTTCTCACAGTGTCTTTCCAGTGGAGGAAAGAAGATAGAACAACGACGGACAGAGAGAACGTTGCAACCCGTGAGTGAAGTACAGGGTAAGGCACCTAAGCCTCTATGATGCATACTGGATGTTCAACACCTGGGATTTTCCACAATGTCTACCACTTCTCAAAACACTTCCAATATAGGAGGGAACTGTGCTACCGTAAGTTCTAATGACAGGGATGCAGCTGTGCAAGTTTGAAAACTCGAGGATGTGTCTGGGTAGCAAACATGAAGTGTCTCATAAAGGCACCTTAGACTGGATGCGTAGGAGGTATCTGCTCAGGGAAGCTACTTCAGTTTTGTACTCATTCATAACAGTGCTTCTCCTTGGAGGAATGAAGGAAGAACACGGACGGACTAGGGGCACAGTAGGTACTGTGAATAAAGGGCAGGCTATGAACCTTACGCCTGCCAACCACATATTGGATGTTCACCACCAGTGTTGATCCGCACATAGGTTCTGCGTCTAAAACGCTTCCAACACTGAGAGGGAAGTGTGCTTTAGGAGGGATTCACTGCAGTGTTACGTCTGTTAAAGAAGGATGCTTTTGGGACTGACTCTGTGGTAACCGCATTAGGCGCACATAGCTTTCCAGTCTCAGACGTCTAACCGTTAGACTATAGGAAGTTCTGTTTAAGGGAAACTCCTTCATGCGGAATGTCACTTCTCACAGTGTCTTTGCAGTGGAGAAAAGAAGATAGAACAAGGACGGACAGAGAGAACGATGCAAACCCTGATTGAAGTACAGGGTAAGCCTCGTAGGCCTCTATTATGCATACTGGTAGTTCAACACCGGAGATGTTCCACAGTGTCTACCTCTTCTCAAAACACTTCCAGTATATGAGGGAACTCTGCTACATTAAGTTCTCACGACAGAGATGCGTCTGTGCTCAGTTGGAATGTATAGGACGTGTCTGGGTAGCAACCATAAGTGTCTGATACAAGCCGCTAAGAGGGGATGCGGAGGAAGGTATCTGCTCAGGGAAGCTACTTCAGGTGCGTACTCATTCATAACAGTATCTCTCCTTTGAGGATGTAGATAGAACAGGGAACGACTACGGGCACATTAGGTACTGTGAGTAAAGGGCATGCTAAGGCGCTTAAGCCTGCCAAACACATATTGGATGTTCTCCACCAGTGCAGATCCGCACTTAGTTTCTGCGTCGAAAACGCTTCCTACACTGAGAGGGAAGTGTGCTTTAGGAGGGATTCACTGCAGTGTTACGTCTGTTAAAGAAGGAAGCTTTTGGGACTGACTCTGTGGTAACCCCAATAGGCGCACATAGCTTTCCAGTCTCAGCCGTCTATCCGTTGGACTATAGCAAGTTCTGTTTAAGGGAAACTCCTTCATGCGGAATGTCACTTCTCACAGTGTCTTTGCAGTGGAGGAAAGAAGATAGAACAACGACGGACAGAGAGAACGTTGCAACCCGTGAGTGAAGTACAGGGTAAGGCACCTAAGCCTCTATGATGCATACTGGATGTTCAACACCTGGGATTTTCCACAATGTCTACCACTTCTCAAAACACTTCCAATATAGGAGGGAACTGTGCTACCGTAAGTTCTAATGACAGGGATGCATCTGTGCAAGTTTGAAAACTCGAGGATGTGTCTGGGTAGCAAACATGAAGTGTCTCATAAAGGCACCTTAGACTGGATGCGTAGGAGGTATCTGCTCAGGGAAGCTACTTCAGTTTTGTACTCATTCATAACAGTGCTTCTCCTTGGAGGAATGAAGGAAGAACACGGACGGACTAGCGGCACAGTAGGTACTGTGAATAAAGGGCAGGCTATGAACCTTACGCCTGCCAACTACATATTGGATGTTCACCACCAGTGTTGATCCGCACATAGGTTCTGCGTCTAAAACGCTTCCAACACTGAGAGGGAAGTGTGCTTTAGGAGGGATTCACTGCAGTGTTACGTCTGTTAAAGAAGGATGCTTTTGGGACTGACTCTGTGGTAACCGCATTAGGCGCACATAGCTTTCCAGTCTCAGACGTCTAACCGTTAGACTATATAAGTTCTGTTTAAGGGAAACTCCTTCATGCGGAATGTCACTTCTCACAGTGTCTTTGCAGTGGAGAAAAGAAGATAGAACAAGGACGGACAGAGAGAACGATGCAAACCCTGATTGAAGTACAGGGTAAGCCTCGTAGGCCTCTATTATGCATACTGGTAGTTCAACACCGGAGATGTTCCACAGTGTCTACCTCTTCTCAAAACACTTCCAGTATATGAGGGAACTCTGCTACATTAAGTTCTCACGACAGAGATGCGTCTGTGCTCAGTTGGAAAGTGTAGGACGTGTCTGGGTAGCAACCAGTAAGTGTCTGATACAAGTCGCTAAGAGGGGATGCGGAGGAAGGTATCTGCTCAGGGAAGCTACTTCAGGTGCGTACTCATTCATAACAGTGTCTCTCCTTTGAGGATGTAGATAGAACAGGGAACGACTACGGGCACATTAGGTACTGTGAGTAAAGGGCATGCTAAGGCGCTTAAGCCTGCCAAACACATATTAGATGTTCTCACCAGTGCAGATCCGCACTTAGTTTCTGCGTCGAAAACGCTTCCTACACTGAGAGGGAAGTGTGCTTTAGGAGGGATTCACTGCAGTGTTACGTCTGTTAAAGAAGGAAGCTTTTGGGACTGACTCTGTGGTAACCCCAATAGGCGCACATAGCTTTCCAGTCTCAGCCGTCTATCCGTTGGACTATAGCAAGTTCTGTTTAAGGGAAACTCCTTCATGCGGAATGTCACTTCTCACAGTGTCTTTCCAGTGGAGGAAAGAAGATAGAACAACGACGGACAGAGAGAACGTTGCAACCCGTGAGTGAAGTACAGGGTAAGGCACCTAAGCCTCTATGATGCATACTGGATGTTCAACACCTGGGATTTTCCACAATGTCTACCACTTCTCAAAACACTTCCAATATAGGAGGGAACTGTGCTACCGTAAGTTCTAATGACAGGGATGCATCTGTGCAAGTTTGAAAACTCGAGGATGTGTCTGGGTAGCAAACATGAAGTGTCTCATAAAGGCACCTTAGACTGGATGCGTAGGAGGTATCTGCTCAGGGAAGCTACTTCAGTTTTGTACTCATTCATAACAGTGCTTCTCCTTGGAGGAATGAAGGAAGAACACGGACGGACTAGGGGCACAGTAGGTACTGTGAATAAAGGGCAGGCTATGAACCTTACGCCTGCCAACCACATATTGGATGTTCACCACCAGTGTTGATCCGCACATAGGTTCTGCGTCTAAAACGCTTCCAACACTGAGAGGGAAGTGTGCTTTAGGAGGGATTCACTGCAGTGTTACGTCTGTTAAAGAAGGATGCTTTTGGGACTGACTCTGTGGTAACCGCATTAGGCGCTCATAGCTTTCAAGTCTCAGACGTCTAACAGTTAGACTATAGGAAGTTCTGTTTAAGGGAAACTCCTTCATGCGGAATGTCACTTCTCACAGTGTCTTTGCAGTGGAGAAAAGAAGATAGAACAAGGACGGACAGAGAGAACGATGCAAACCCTGATTGAAGTACAGGGTAAGCCTCGTAGGCCTCTATTATGCATACTGGTAGTTCAACACCGGAGATGTTCCACAGTGTCTACCTCTTCTCAAAACACTTCCAGTATATGAGGGAACTCTGCTACATTAAGTTCTCACGAAAGAGATGCGTCTGTGCTCAGTTGGAATGTATAGGACGTGTCTGGGTAGCAACCATAAGTGTCTGATACAAGCCGCTAAGAGGGGATGCGGAGGAAGGTATCTGCTCAGGGAAGCTACTTCAGGTGCGTACTCATTCATAACAGTATCTCTCCTTTGAGGATGTAGATAGAACAGGGAACGACTACGGGCACATTAGGTACTGTGAGTAAAGGGCATGCTAAGGCGCTTAAGCCTGCCAAACACATATTGGATGTTCTCCACCAGTGCAGATCCGCACTTAGTTTCTGCGTCGAAAACGCTTCCTACACTGAGAGGGAAGTGTGCTTTAGGAGGGATTCACTGCAGTGTTACGTCTGTTAAAAAAGGAAGCTTTTGGGACTGACTCTGTGGTAACCCCAATAGGCGCACATAGCTTTCCAGTCTCAGCCGTCTATCCGTTGGACTATAGTAAGTTCTGTTTAAGGGAAACTCCTTCATGCGGAATGTCACTTCTCACAGTGTCTTTCCAGTGGAGGAAAGAAGATAGAACAACGACGGACAGAGAGAACGTTGCAACCCGTGAGTGAAGTACAGGGTAAGGCACCTAAGCCTCTATGATGCATACTGGACGTTCAACACCTGGGATTTTCCACAATGTCTACCACTTCTCAAAACACTTCCAATATAGGAGGGAACTGTGCTACCGTAAGTTCTAATGACAGGGATGCATCTGTGCAAGTTTGAAAACTCGAGGATGTGTCTGGGTAGCAAACATGAAGTGTCTCATAAAGGCACCTTAGACTGGATGCGTAGGAGGTATCTGCTCAGGGAAGCTACTTCAGTTTTGTACTCATTCATAACAGTGCTTCTCCTTGGAGGAATGAAGGAAGAACACGGACGGACTAGGGGCACAGTAGGTACTGTGAATAAAGGGCAGGCTATGAACCTTACGCCTGCCAACCACATATTGGATGTTCACCACCAGTGTTGATCCGCACATAGGTTCTGCGTCTAAAACGCTTCCAACACTGAGAGGGAAGTGTGCTTTAGGAGGGATTCACTGCAGTGTTACGTCTGTTAAAGAAGGATGCTTTTGGGACTGACTCGGTGGTAACCGCATTAGGCGCACATAGCTTTCCAGTCTCAGACGTCTAACGGTTAGACTATAGGAAGTTCTGTTTAAGGGAAACTCCTTCATGCGGAATGTCACTTCTCACAGTGTCTTTGCAGTGGAGAAAAGAAGATAGAACAAGGACGGACAGAGAGAACGATGCAAACCCTGATTGAAGTACAGGGTAAGCCTCGTAGGCCTCTATTATGCATACTGGTAGTTCAACACCGGAGATGTTCCACAGTGTCTACCTCTTCTCAAAACACTTCCAGTATATGAGGGAACTCTGCTACATTAAGTTCTCACGACAGAGATGCGTCTGTGCTCAGTTGGAATGTATAGGACGTGTCTGGGTAGCAACCATAAGTGTCTGATACAAGCCGCTAAGAGGGGACGCGGAGGAAGGTATCTGCTCAGGGAAGCTACTTCAGGTGCGTACTCATTCATAACAGTGTCTCTCCTTTGAGGATGTAGATAGAACAGGGAACGACTACGGGCACATTAGGTACTGTGAGTAAAGGGCATGCTAAGGCGCTTAAGCCTGCCAAACACATATTGGATGTTCTCCACCAGTGCAGATCCGCACTTAGTTTCTGCGTCGAAAACGCTTCCTACACTGAGAGGGAAGTGTGCTTTAGGAGGGATTCACTGCAGTGTTACGTCTGTTAAAGAAGGAAGCTTTTGGGACTGACTCTGTGGTAACCCCAATAGGCGCACATAGATTTCCAGTCTCAGCCGTCTATCCGTTGGACTATAGCAAGTTCTGTTTAAGGGAAACTCCTTCATGCGGAATGTCACTTCTCACAGTGTCTTTGCAGTGGAGGAAAGAAGATAGAACAACGACGGACAGAGAGAACGTTGCAACCCGTGAGTGAAGTACAGGGTAAGGCACCTAAGCCTCTATGATGCATACTGGACGTTCAACACCTGGGATTTTCCACAATGTCTACCACTTCTCAAAACACTTCCAATATAGGAGGGAACTGTGCTACCGTAAGTTCTAATGACAGGGATGCATCTGTGCAAGTTTGAAAACTCGAGGATGTGTCTGGGTAGCAAACATGAAGTGTCTCATAAAGGCACCTTAGACTGGATGCGTAGGAGGTATCTGCTCAGGGAAGCTACTTCAGTTTTGTACTCATTCATAACAGTGCTTCTCCTTGGAGGAATGAAGGAAGAACACGGACGGACTAGGGGCACAGTAGGTACTGTGAATAAAGGGCAGGCTATGAACCTTACGCCTGCCAACTACATATTGGATGTTCACCACCAGTGTTGATCCGCACATAGGTTCTGCGTCTAAAACGCTTCCAACACTGAGAGGGAAGTGTGCTTTAGGAGGGATTCACTGCAGTGTTACGTCTGTTAAAGAAGGATGCTTTTGGGACTGACTCTGTGGTAACCGCATTAGGCGCACTTAGCTTTCCAGTCTCAGACGTCTAACCGTTAGACTATATAAGTTCTGTTTAAGGGAAACTCCTTCATGCGGAATGTCACTTCTCACAGTGTCTTTGCAGTGGAGAAAAGAAGATAGAACAAGGACGGACAGAGAGAACGATGCAAACCGTGATTGAAGTACAGGGTAAGCCTCGTAGGCCTCTATTATGCATACTGGTAGTTCAACACCGGAGATGTTCCACAGTGTCTACCTCTTCTCAAAACACTTCCAGTATATGAGGGAACTCTGCTACATTAAGTTCTCACGACAGAGATGCGTCTGTGCTCAGTTGGAAAGTGTAGGACGTGTCTGGGTAGCAACCAGTAAGTGTCTGATACAAGCCGCTAAGAGGGGATGCGGAGGAAGGTATCTGCTCAGGGAAGCTACTTCAGGTGCGTACTCATTCATAACAGTGTCTCTCCTTTGAGGATGTAGATAGAACAGGGAACGACTACGGGCACATTAGGTACTGTGAGTAAAGGGCATGCTAAGGCGCTTAAGCCTGCCAAACACATATTAGATGTTCTCACCAGTGCAGATCCGCACTTAGTTTCTGCGTCGAAAACGCTTCCTACACTGAGAGGGAAGTGTGCTTTAGGAGGGATTCACTGCAGTGTTACGTCTGTTAAAGAAGGAAGCTTTTGGGACTGACTCTGTGGTAACCCCAATAGGCGCACATAGCTTTCCAGTCTCAGCCGTCTATCCGTTGGACTATAGCAAGTTCTGTTTAAGGGAAACTCCTTCATGCGGAATGTCACTTCTCACAGTGTCTTTCCAGTGGAGGAAAGAAGATAGAACAACGACGGACAGAGAGAACGTTGCAACCCGTGAGTGAAGTACAGGGTAAGGCACCTAAGCCTCTATGATGCATACTGGACGTTCAACACCTGGGATTTTCCACAATGTCTACCACTTCTCAAAACACTTCCAATATAGGAGGGAACTGTGCTACCGTAAGTTCTAATGACAGGGATGCATCTGTGCAAGTTTGAAAACTCGAGGATGTGTCTGGGTAGCAAACATGAAGTGTCTCATAAAGGCACCTTAGACTGGATGCGTAGGAGGTATCTGCTCAGGGAAGCTACTTCAGTTTTGTACTCATTCATAACAGTGCTTCTCCTTGGAGGAATGAAGGAAGAACACGGACGGACTAGCGGCACAGTAGGTACTGTGAATAAAGGGCAGGCTATGAACCTTACGCCTGCCAACTACATATTGGATGTTCACCACCAGTGTTGATCCGCACATAGGTTCTGCGTCTAAAACGCTTCCAACACTGAGAGGGAAGTGTGCTTTAGGAGGGATTCACTGCAGTGTTACGTCTGTTAAAGAAGGATGCTTTTGGGACTGACTCTGTGGTAACCGCATTAGGCGCACTTAGCTTTCCAGTCTCAGACGTCTAACCGTTAGACTATATAAGTTCTGTATAAGGGAAACTCCTTCATGCGGAATGTCACTTCTCACAGTGTCTTTGCAGTGGAGAAAAGAAGATAGAACAAGGACGGACAGAGAGAACGATGCAAACCGTGATTGAAGTACAGGGTAAGCCTCGTAGGCCTCTATTATGCATACTGGTAGTTCAACACCGGAGATGTTCCACAGTGTCTACCTTTTGTCAAAACACTTCCAGTATATGAGGGAACTCTGCTACATTAAGTTCTCACGACAGAGATGCGTCTGTGCTCAGTTGGAAAGTGTAGGACGTGTCTGGGTAGCAACCAGTAAGTGTCTGATACAAGCCGCTAAGAGGGGATGCGGAGGAAGGTATCTGCTCAGGGAAGCTACTTCAGGTGCGTACTCATTCATAACAGTGTCTCTCCTTTGAGGATGTAGATAGAACAGGGAACGACTACGGGCACATTAGGTACTGTGAGTAAAGGGCATGCTAAGGCGCTTAAGCCTGCCAAACACATATTAGATGTTCTCACCAGTGCAGATCCGCACTTAGTTTCTGCGTCGAAAACGCTTCCTACACTGAGAGGGAAGTGTGCTTTAGGAGGGATTCACTGCAGTGTTACGTCTGTTAAAGAAGGAAGCTTTTGGGACTGACTCTGTGGTAACCCCAATAGGCGCACATAGCTTTCCAGTCTCAGCCGTCTATCCGTTGGACTATAGCAAGTTCTGTTTAAGGGAAACTCCTTCATGCGGAATGTCACTTCTCACAGTGTCTTTCCAGTGGAGGAAAGAAGATAGAACAACGACGGACAGAGAGAACGTTGCAACCCGTGAGTGAAGTACAGGGTAAGGCACCTAAGCCTCTATGATGCATACTGGATGTTCAACACCTGGGATTTTCCACAATGTCTACCACTTCTCAAAACACTTCCAATATAGGAGGGAACTGTGCTACCGTAAGTTCTAATGACAGGGATGCAGCTGTGCAAGTTTGAAAACTCGAGGATGTGTCTGGGTAGCAAACATGAAGTGTCTCATAAAGGCACCTTAGACTGGATGCGTAGGAGGTATCTGCTCAGGGAAGCTACTTCAGTTTTGTACTCATTCATAACAGTGCTTCTCCTTGGAGGAATGAAGGAAGAACACGGACGGACTAGGGGCACAGTAGGTACTGTGAATAAAGGGCAGGCTATGAACCTTACGCCTGCCAACCACATATTGGATGTTCACCACCAGTGTTGATCCGCACATAGGTTCTGCGTCTAAAACGCTTCCAACACTGAGAGGGAAGTGTGCTTTAGGAGGGATTCACTGCAGTGTTACGTCTGTTAAAGAAGGATGCTTTTGGGACTGACTCTGTGGTAACCGCATTAGGCGCACATAGCTTTCCAGTCTCAGACGTCTAACCGTTAGACTATAGGAAGTTCTGTTTAAGGGAAACTCCTTCATGCGGAATGTCACTTCTCACAGTGTCTTTGCAGTGGAGAAAAGAAGATAGAACAAGGACGGACAGAGAGAACGATGCAAACCCTGATTGAAGTACAGGGTAAGCCTCGTAGGCCTCTATTATGCATACTGGTAGTTCAACACCGGAGATGTTCCACAGTGTCTACCTCTTCTCAAAACACTTCCAGTATATGAGGGAACTCTGCTACATTAAGTTCTCACGACAGAGATGCGTCTGTGCTCAGTTGGAATGTATAGGACGTGTCTGGGTAGCAACCATAAGTGTCTGATACAAGCCGCTAAGAGGGGATGCGGAGGAAGGTATCTGCTCAGGGAAGCTACTTCAGGTGCGTACTCATTCATAACAGTATCTCTCCTTTGAGGATGTAGATAGAACAGGGAACGACTACGGGCACATTAGGTACTGTGATTAAAGGGCATGCTAAGGCGCTTAAGCCTGCCAAACACATATTGGATGTTCTCCACCAGTGCAGATCCGCACTTAGTTTCTGCGTCGAAAACGCTTCCTACACTGAGAGGGAAGTGTGCTTTAGGAGGGATTCACTGCAGTGTTACGTCTGTTAAAGAAGGAAGCTTTTGGGACTGACTCTGTGGTAACCCCAATAGGCGCACATAGCTTTCCAGTCTCAGCCGTCTATCCGTTGGACTATAGCAAGTTCTGTTTAAGGGAAACTCCTTCATGCGGAATGTCACTTCTCACAGTGTCTTTGCAGTGGAGGAAAGAAGATAGAACAACGACGGACAGAGAGAACGTTGCAACCCGTGAGTGAAGTACAGGGTAAGGCACCTAAGCCTCTATGATGCATACTGGATGTTCAACACCTGGGATTTTCAACAATGTGTACCACTTCTCAAAACACTTCCAATATAGGAGGGAACTGTGCTACCGTAAGTTCTAATGACAGGGATGCATCTGTGCAAGTTTGAAAACTCGAGGATGTGTCTGGGTAGCAAACATGAAGTGTCTCATAAAGGCACCTTAGACTGGATGCGTAGGAGGTATCTGCTCAGGGAAGCTACTTCAGTTTTGTACTCATTCATAACAGTGCTTCTCCTTGGAGGAATGAAGGAAGAACACGGACGGACTAGCGGCACAGTAGGTACTGTGAATAAAGGGCAGGCTATGAACCTTACGCCTGCCAACTACATATTGGATGTTCACCACCAGTGTTGATCCGCACATAGGTTCTGCGTCTAAAACGCTTCCAACACTGAGAGGGAAGTGTGCTTTAGGAGGGATTCACTGCAGTGTTACGTCTGTTAAAGAAGGATGCTTTTGGGACTGACTCTGTGGTAACCGCATTAGGCGCACATAGCTTTCCAGTCTCAGACGTCTAACCGTTAGACTATATAAGTTCTGTTTAAGGGAAACTCCTTCATGCGGAATGTCACTTCTCACAGTGTCTTTGCAGTGGAGAAAAGAAGATAGAACAAGGACGGACAGAGAGAACGATGCAAACCCTGATTGAAGTACAGGGTAAGCCTCGTAGGCCTCTATTATGCATACTGGTAGTTCAACACCGGAGATGTTCCACAGTGTCTACCTCTTCTCAAAACACTTCCAGTATATGAGGGAGCTCTGCTACATTAAGTTCTCACGACAGAGATGCGTCTGTGCTCAGTTGGAAAGTGTAGGACGTGTCTGGGTAGCAACCAGTAAGTGTCTGATACAAGCCGCTAAGAGGGGATGCGGAGGAAGGTATCTGCTCAGGGAAGCTACTTCAGGTGCGTACTCATTCATAACAGTGTCTCTCCTTTGAGGATGTAGATAGAACAGGGAACGACTACGGGCACATTAGGTACTGTGAGTAAAGGGCATGCTAAGGCGCTTAAGCCTGCCAAACACATATTAGATGTTCTCACCAGTGCAGATCCGCACTTAGTTTCTGCGTCGAAAACGCTTCCTACACTGAGAGGGAAGTGTGCTTTAGGAGGGATTCACTGCAGTGTTATCTCTGTTAAAGAAGGAAGCTTTTGGGACTGACTCTGTGGTAACCCCAATAGGCGCACATAGCTTTCCAGTCTCAGCCGTCTATCCGTTGGACTATAGCAAGTTCTGTTTAAGGGAAACTCCTTCATGCGGAATGTCACTTCTCACAGTGTCTTTCCAGTGGAGGAAAGAAGATAGAACAACGACGGACAGAGAGAACGTTGCAACCCGTGAGTGAAGTACAGGGTAAGGCACCTAAGCCTCTATGATGCATACTGGATGTTCAACACCTGGGATTTTCCACAATGTCTACCACTTCTCAAAACACTTCCAATATAGGAGGGAACTGTGCTACCGTAAGTTCTAATGACAGGGATGCATCTGTGCAAGTTTGAAAACTCGAGGATGTGTCTGGGTAGCAAACATGAAGTGTCTCATAAAGGCACCTTAGACTGGATGCGTAGGAGGTATCTGCTCAGGGAAGCTACTTCAGTTTTGTACTCATTCATAACAGTGCTTCTCCTTGGAGGAATGAAGGAAGAACACGGACGGACTAGGGGCACAGTAGGTACTGTGAATAAAGGGCAGGCTATGAACCTTACGCCTGCCAACCACATATTGGATGTTCACCACCAGTGTTGATCCGCACATAGGTTCTGCGTCTAAAACGCTTCCAACACTGAGAGGGAAGTGTGCTTTAGGAGGGATTCACTGCAGTGTTACGTCTGTTAAAGAAGGATGCTTTTGGGACTGACTCTGTGGTAACCGCATTAGGCGCTCATAGCTTTCAAGTCTCAGACGTCTAACAGTTAGACTATAGGAAGTTCTGTTTAAGGGAAACTCCTTCATGCGGAATGACACTTCTCACAGTGTCTTTGCAGTGGAGAAAAGAAGATAGAACAAGGACGGACAGAGAGAACGATGCAAACCCTGATTGAAGTACAGGGTAAGCCTCGTAGGCCTCTATTATGCATACTGGTAGTTCAACACCGGAGATGTTCCACAGTGTCTACCTCTTCTCAAAACACTTCCAGTATATGAGGGAACTCTGCTACATTAAGTTCTCACGAAAGAGATGCGTCTGTGCTCAGTTGGAATGTATAGGACGTGTCTGGGTAGCAACCATAAGTGTCTGATACAAGCCGCTAAGTGGGGATGCGGAGGAAGGTATCTGCTCAGGGAAGCTACTTCAGGTGCGTACTCATTCATAACAGTATCTCTCCTTTGAGGATGTAGATAGAACAGGGAACGACTACGGGCACATTAGGTACTGTGAGTAAAGGGCATGCTAAGGCGCTTAAGCCTGCCAAACACATATTGGATGTTCTCCACCAGTGCAGATCCGCACTTAGTTTCTGCGTCGAAAACGCTTCCTACACTGAGAGGGAAGTGTGCTTTAGGAGGGATTCACTGCAGTGTTACGTCTGTTAAAAAAGGAAGCTTTTGGGACTGACTCTGTGGTAACCCCAATAGGCGCACATAGCTTTCCAGTCTCAGCCGTCTATCCGTTGGACTATAGCAAGTTCTGTTTAAGGGAAACTCCTTCATGCGGAATGTCACTTCTCACAGTGTCTTTCCAGTGGAGGAAAGAAGATAGAACAACGACGGACAGAGAGAACGTTGCAACCCGTGAGTGAAGTACAGGGTAAGGCACCTAAGCCTCTATGATGCATACTGGACGTTCAACACCTGGGATTTTCCACAATGTCTACCACTTCTCAAAACACTTCCAATATAGGAGGGAACTGTGCTACCGTAAGTTCTAATGACAGGGATGCATCTGTGCAAGTTTGAAAACTCGAGGATGTGTCTGGGTAGCAAACATGAAGTGTCTCATAAAGGCACCTTAGACTGGATGCGTAGGAGGTATCTACTCAGGGAAGCTACTTCAGTTTTGTACTCATTCATAACAGTGCTTCTCCTTGGAGGAATGAAGGAAGAACACGGACGGACTAGGGGCACAGTAGGTACTGTGAATAAAGGGCAGGCTATGAACCTTACGCCTGCCAACCACATATTGGATGTTCACCACCAGTGTTGATCCGCACATAGGTTCTGCGTCTAAAACGCTTCCAACACTGAGAGGGAAGTGTGCTTTAGGAGGGATTCACTGCAGTGTTACGTCTGTTAAAGAAGGATGCTTTTGGGACTGACTCTGTGGTAACCGCATTAGGCGCACATAGCTTTCCAGTCTCAGACGTCTAACGGTTAGACTATAGGAAGTTCTGTTTAAGGGAAACTCCTTCATGCGGAATGTCACTTCTCACAGTGTCTTTGCAGTGGAGAAAAGAAGATAGAACAAGGACGGACAGAGAGAACGATGCAAACCCTGATTGAAGTACAGGGTAAGCCTCGTAGGCCTCTATTATGCATACTGGTAGTTCAACACCGGAGATGTTCCACAGTGTCTACCTCTTCTCAAAACACTTCCAGTATATGAGGGAACTCTGCTACATTAAGTTCTCACGACAGAGATGCGTCTGTGCTCAGTTGGAATGTATAGGACGTGTCTGGGTAGCAACCATAAGTGTCTGATACAAGCCGCTAAGAGGGGATGCGGAGGAAGGTATCTGCTCAGGGAAGCTACTTCAGGTGCGTACTCATTCATAACAGTATCTCTCCTTTGAGGATGTAGATAGAACAGGGAACGACTACGGGCACATTAGGTACTGTGAGTAAAGGGCATGCTAAGGCGCTTAAGCCTGCCAAACACATATTGGATGTTCTCCACCAGTGCAGATCCGCACTTAGTTTCTGCGTCGAAAACGCTTCCTACACTGAGAGGGAAGTGTGCTTTAGGAGGGATTCACTGCAGTGTTACGTCTGTTAAAGAAGGAAGCTTTTGGGACTGACTCTGTGGTAAACCCAATAGGCGCACATAGCTTTCCAGTCTCAGCCGTCTATCCGTTGGACTATAGCAAGTTCTGTTTAAGGGAAACTCCTTCATGCGGAATGTCACTTCTCACAGTGTCTTTCCAGTGGAGGAAAGAAGATAGAACAACGACGGACAGAGAGAACGTTGCAACCCGTGAGTGAAGTACAGGGTAAGGCACCTAAGCCTCTATGATGCATACTGGATGTTCAACACCTGGGATTTTCCACAATGTCTACCACTTCTCAAAACACTTCCAATATAGGAGGGAACTGTGCTACCGTAAGTTCTAATGACAGGGATGCATCTGTGCAAGTTTGAAAACTCGAGGATGTGTCTGGGTAGCAAACATGAAGTGTCTCATAAAGGCACCTTAGACTGGATGCGTAGGAGGTATCTGCTCAGGGAAGCTACTTCAGTTTTGTACTCATTCATAACAGTGCTTCTCCTTGGAGGAATGAAGGAAGAACACGGACGGACTAGCGGCACAGTAGGTACTGTGAATAAAGGGCAGGCTATGAACCTTACGCCTGCCAACTAAATATTGGATGTTCACCACCAGTGTTGATCCGCACATAGGTTCTGCGTCTAAAACGCTTCCAACACTGAGAGGGAAGTGTGCTTTAGAAGGGATTCACTGCAGTGTTACGTCTGTTAAAGAAGGATGCTTTTGGGACTGACTCTGTGGTAACCGCATTAGGCGCACTTAGCTTTCCAGTCTCAGACGTCTAACCGTTAGACTATATAAGTTCTGTTTAAGGGAAACTCCTTCATGCGGAATGTCACTTCTCACAGTGTCTTTGCAGTGGAGAAAAGAAGATAGAACAAGGACGGACAGAGAGAACGATGCAAACCGTGATTGAAGTACAGGGTAAGCCTCGTAGGCCTCTATTATGCATACTGGTAGTTCAACACCGGAGATGTTCCACAGTGTCTACCTCTTCTCAAAACACTTCCAGTATATGAGGGAACTCTGCTACATTAAGTTCTCACGACAGAGATGCGTCTGTGCTCAGTTGGAAAGTGTAGGACGTGTCTGGGTAGCAACCAGTAAGTGTCTGATACAAGCCGCTAAGAGGGGATGCGGAGGAAGGTATCTGCTCAGGGAAGCTACTTCAGGTGCGTACTCATTCATAACAGTGTCTCTCCTTTGAGGATGTAGATAGAACAGGGAACGACTACGGGCACATTAGGTACTGTGAGTAAAGGGCATGCTAAGGCGCTTAAGCCTGCCAAACACGTATTAGATGTTCTCACCAGTGCAGATCCGCACTTAGTTTCTGCGTCGAAAACGCTTCCTACACTGAGAGGGAAGTGTGCTTTAGGAGGGATTCACTGCAGTGTTACCTCTGTTAAAGAAGGAAGCTTTTGGGACTGACTCTGTGGTAACCCCAATAGGCGCACATAGCTTTCCAGTCTCAGCCGTCTATCCGTTGGACTATAGCAAGTTCTGTTTAAGGGAAACTCCTTCATGCGGAATGTCACTTCTCACAGTGTCTTTCCAGTGGAGGAAAGAAGATAGAACAACGACGGACAGAGAGAACGTTGCAACCCGTGAGTGAAGTACAGGGTAAGGCACCTAAGCCTCTATGCTGCATACTGGATGTTCAACACCTGGGATTTTCCACAATGTCTACCACTTCTCAAAACACTTCCAATATAGGAGGGAACTGTGCTACCGTAAGTTCTAATGACAGGGATGCATCTGTGCAAGTTTGAAAATTCGAGGATGTGTCTGGGTAGCAAACATGAAGTGTCTCATAAAGGCACCTTAGACTGGATGCGTAGGAGGTATCTGCTCAGGGAAGCTACTTCAGTTTTGTACTCATTCATAACAGTGCTTCTCCTTGGAGGAATGAAGGAAGAACACGGACGGACTAGGGGCACAGTAGGTACTGTGAATAAAGGGCAGGCTATGAACCTTACGCCTGCCAACCACATATTGGATGTTCACCACCAGTGTTGATCCGCACATAGGTTCTGCGTCTAAAACGCTTCCAACACTGAGAGGGAAGTGTGCTTTAGGAGGGATTCACTGCAGTGTTACGTCTGTTAAAGAAGGATGCTTTTGGGACTGACTCTGTGGTAACCGCATTAGGCGCACATAGCTTTCCAGTCTCAGACGTCTAACCGTTAGACTATAGGAAGTTCTGTTTAAGGGAAACTCCTTCATGCGGAATGTCACTTCTCACAGTGTCTTTGCAGTGGAGAAAAGAAGATAGAACAAGGACGGACAGAGAGAACGATGCAAACCGTGATTGAAGTACAGGGTAAGCCTCGTAGGCCTCTATTATGCATACTGGTAGTTCAACACCGGAGATGTTCCACAGTGTCTACCTCTTCTCAAAACACTTCCAGTATATGAGGGAACTCTGCTACATTAAGTTCTCACGACAGAGATGCGTCTGTGCTCAGTTGGAATGTATAGGACGTGTCTGGGTAGCAACCATAAGTGTCTGATACAAGCCGCTAAGAGGGGATGCGGAGGAAGGTATTTGCTCAGGGAAGCTACTTCAGGTGCGTACTCATTCATAACAGTGTCTCTCCTTTGAGGATGTAGATAGAACAGGGAACGACTACGGGCACATTAGGTACTGTGAGTAAAGGGCATGCTAAGGCGCTTAAGCCTGCCAAACACATATTGGATGTTCTCCACCAGTGCAGATCCGCACTTAGTTTCTGCGTCGAAAACGCTTCCTACACTGAGAGGGAAGTGTGCTTTAGGAGGGTTTCACTGCATTGTTACCTCTGTTAAAGAAGGAAGCTTTTGGGACTGACTCTGTGGTAACCCCAATAGGTGCACATAGCTTTCCAGTCTCAGCCGTCTATCCGTTGGACTATAGCAAGTTCTGTTTAAGGGAAACTCCTTCATGCGGAATGTCACTTCTCACAGTGTCTTTGCAGTGGAGGAAAGAAGATAGAACAACGACGGACAGAGAGAACGTTGCAACCCGTGAGTGAAGTACAGGGTAAGGCACCTAAGCCTCTATGATGCATACTGGACGTTCAACACCTGGGATTTTCCACAATGTCTACCACTTCTCAAAACACTTCCAATATAGGAGGGAACTGTGCTACCGTAAGTTCTAAAGACAGGGATGCATCTGTGCAAGTTTGAAACTCGAGGATGTGTCTGGGTAGCAAACATGAAGTGTCTCATAAAGGCACCTTAGAATGGATGCGTAGGAGGTATCTGCTCAGGGAAGCTACTTCAGTTTTGTACTCATTCATAACAGTGCTTCTCCTTGGAGGAATGAAGGAAGAACACGGACGGACTAGCGGCACAGTAGGTACTGTGAATAAAGGGCAGGCTATGAACCTTACGCCTGCCAACTACATATTGGATGTTCACCACCAGTGTTGATCCGCACATAGGTTCTGCATCTAAAACGCTTCCAACACTGAGAGGGAAGTGTGCTTTAGGAGGGATTCACTGCAGTGTTACGTCTGTTAAAGAAGGATGCTTTTGGGACTGACTCTGTGGTAACCGCATTAGGCGCACTTAGCTTTCCAGTCTCAGACGTCTAACCGTTAGACTATATAAGTTCTGTTTAAGGGAAACTCCTTCATGCGGAATGTCACTTCTCACAGTGTCTTTGCAGTGGAGAAAAGAAGATAGAACAAGGACGGACAGAGAGAACGATGCAAACCGTGATTGAAGTACAGGGTAAGCCTCGTAGGCCTCTATTATGCATACTGGTAGTTCAACACCGGAGATGTTCCACAGTGTCTACCTCTTCTCAAAACACTTCCAGTATATGAGGGAACTCTGCTACATTAAGTTCTCACGACAGAGATGCGTCTGTGCTCAGTTGGAAAGTGCAGGACGTGTCTGGGTAGCAACCAGTAAGTGTCTGATACAAGCCGCTAAGAGGGGATGCGGAGGAAGGTATCTGCTCAGGGAAGCTACTTCAGGTGCGTACTCATTCATAACAGTGTCTCTCCTTTGAGGATGTAGATAGAACAGGGAACGACTACGGGCACATTAGGTACTGTGAGTAAAGGGCATGCTAAGGCGCTTAAGCCTGCCAAACACATATTAGATGTTCTCACCAGTGCAGATCCGCACTTAGTTTCTGCGTCGAAAACGCTTCCTACACTGAGAGCGAAGTGTGCTTTAGGAGGGATTCACTGCAGTGTTACGTCTGTTAAAGAAGGAAGCTTTTGGGACTGACTCTGTGGTAACCCCAATAGGCGCACATAGCTTTCCAGTCTCAGCCGTCTATCCGTTGGACTATAGCAAGTTCTGTTTAAGGGAAACTCCTTCATGCGGAATGTCACTTCTCACAGTGTCTTTGCAGTGGAGGAAAGAAGATAGAACAACGACGGACAGAGAGAACGTTGCAACCCGTGAGTGAAGTACAGGGTAAGGCACCTAAGCCTCTATGATGCATACTGGATGTTCAACACCTGGGATTTTCCACAATGTCTACCACTTCTCAAAACACTTCCAATATAGGAGGGAACTGTGCTACCGTAAGTTCTAATGACAGGGATGCATCTGTGCAAGTTTGAAAACTCGAGGATGTGTCTGGGTAGCAAACATGAAGTGTCTCATAAAGGCACCTTAGACTGGATGCGTAGGAGGTATCTGCTCAGGGAAGCTACTTCAGTTTTGTACTCATTCATAACAGTGCTTCTCCTTGGAGGAATGAAGGAAGAACACGGACGGACTAGCGGCACAGTAGGTACTGTGAATAAAGGGCAGGCTATGAACCTTACGCCTGCCAACTACATATTGGATGTTCACCACCAGTGTTGATCCGCACATAGGTTCTGCGTCTAAAACGCTTCCAACACTGAGAGGGAAGTGTGCTTTAGGAGGGATTCACTGCAGTGTTACGTCTGTTAAAGAAGGATGCTTTTGGGACTGACTCTGTGGTAACCGCATTAGGCGCACTTAGCTTTCCAGTCTCAGACGTCTAACCGTTAGACTATATAAGTTCTGTTTAAGGGAAACTCCTTCATGCGGAATGTCACTTCTCACAGTGTCTTTGCAGTGGAGAAAAGAAGATAGAACAAGGACGGACAGAGAGAACGATGCAAACCGTGATTGAAGTACAGGGTAAGCCTCGTAGGCCTCTATTATGCATACTGGTAGTTCAACACCGGAGATGTTCCACAGTGTCTACCTCTTCTCAAAACACTTCCAGTATATGAGGGAACTCTGCTACATTAAGTTCTCACGACAGAGATGCGTCTGTGCTCAGTTGGAAAGTGTAGGACGTGTCTGGGTAGCAACCAGTAAGTGTCTGATACAAGCCGCTAAGAGGGGATGCGGAGGAAGGTATCTGCTCAGGGAAGCTACTTCAGGTGCGTACTCATTCATAACAGTGTCTCCCTTTGAGGATGTAGATAGAACAGGGAACGACTACGGGCACATTAGGTACTGTGAGTAAAGGGCATGCTAAGGCGCTTAAGCCTGCCAAACACATATTAGATGTTCTCACCAGTGCAGATCCGCACTTAGTTTCTGCGTCGAAAACGCTTCCTACACTGAGAGGGAAGTGTGCTTTAGGAGGGATTCACTGCAGTGTTACCTCTGTTAAAGAAGGAAGCTTTTGGGACTGACTCTGTGGTAACCCCAATAGGCGCACATAGCTTTCCAGTCTCAGCCGTCTATCCGTTGGACTATAGCAAGTTCTGTTTAAGGGAAACTCCTTCATGCGGAATGTCACTTCTCACAGTGTCTTTCCAGTGGAGGAAAGAAGATAGAACAACGACGGACAGAGAGAACGTTGCAACCCGTGAGTGAAGTACAGGGTAAGGCACCTAAGCCTCTATGATGCATACTGGATGTTCAACACCTGGGATTTTCCACAATGTCTACCACTTCTCAAAACACTTCCAATATAGGAGGGAACTGTGCTACCGTAAGTTCTAATGACAGGGATGCATCTGTGCAAGTTTGAAAACTCGAGGATGTGTCTGGGTAGCAAACATGAAGTGTCTCATAAAGGCACCTTAGACTGGATGCGTAGGAGGTATCTGCTCAGGGAAGCTACTTCAGTTTTGTACTCATTCATAACAGTGCTTCTCCTTGGAGGAATGAAGGAAGAACACGGACGGACTAGGGGCACAGTAGGTACTGTGAATAAAGGGCAGGCTATGAACCTTATGCCTGCCAACCACATATTGGATGTTCACCACCAGTGTTGATCCGCACATAGGTTCTGCGTCTAAAACGCTTCCAACACTGAGAGGGAAGTGTGCTTTAGGAGGGATTCACTGCAGTGTTACGTCTGTTAAAGAAGGATGCTTTTGGGACTGACTCTGTGGTAACCGCATTAGGCGCTCATAGCTTTCAAGTCTCAGACGTCTAACAGTTAGACTATAGGAAGTTCTGTTTAAGGGAAACTCCTTCATGCGGAATGTCACTTCTCACAGTGTCTTTGCAGTGGAGAAAAGAAGATAGAACAAGGACGGACAGAGAGAACGATGCAAACCCTGATTGAAGTACAGGGTAAGCCTCGTAGGCCTCTATTATGCATACTGGTAGTTCAACACCGGAGATGTTCCACAGTGTCTACCTCTTCTCAAAACACTTCCAGTATATGAGGGAACTCTGCTACATTAAGTTCTCACGAAAGAGATGCGTCTGTGCTCAGTTGGAATGTATAGGACGTGTCTGGGTAGCAACCATAAGTGTCTGATACAAGCCGCTAAGTGGGGATGCGGAGGAAGGTATCTGCTCAGGGAAGCTACTTCAGGTGCGTACTCATTCATAACAGTATCTCTCCTTTGAGGATGTAGATAGAACAGGGAACGACTACGGGCACATTAGGTACTGTGAGTAAAGGGCATGCTAAGGCGCTTAAGCCTGCCAAACACATATTGGATGTTCTCCACCAGTGCAGATCCGCACTTAGTTTCTGCGTCGAAAACGCTTCCTACACTGAGAGGGAAGTGTGCTTTAGGAGGGATTCACTGCAGTGTTACGTCTGTTAAAGAAGGAAGCTTTTGGGACTGACTCTGTGGTAACCCCAATAGGCGCACATAGCTTTCCAGTCTCAGCCGTCTATCCGTTGGACTATAGCAAGTTCTGTTTAAGGGAAACTCCTTCATGCGGAATGTCACTTCTCACAGTGTCTTTCCAGTGGAGGAAAGAAGATAGAACAACGACGGACAGAGAGAACGTTGCAACCCGTGAGTGAAGTACAGGGTAAGGCACCTAAGCCTCTATGATGCATACTGGACGTTCAACACCTGGGATTTTCCACAATGTCTACCACTTCTCAAAACACTTCCAATATAGGAGGGAACTGTGCTACCGTAAGTTCTAATGACAGGGATGCATCTGTGCAAGTTTGAAAACTCGAGGATGTGTCTGGGTAGCAAACATGAAGTGTCTCATAAAGGCACCTTAGAATGGATGCGTAGGAGGTATCTGCTCAGGGAAGCTACTTCAGTTTTGTACTCATTCATAACAGTGCTTCTCCTTGGAGGAATGAAGGAAGAACACGGACGGACTAGCGGCACAGTAGGTACTGTGAATAAAGGGCAGGCTATGAACCTTACGCCTGCCAACTACATATTGGATGTTCACCACCAGTGTTGATCCGCACATAGGTTCTGCATCTAAAACGCTTCCAACACTGAGAGGGAAGTGTGCTTTAGGAGGGATTCACTGCAGTGTTACGTCTGTTAAAGAAGGATGCTTTTGGGCCTGACTCTGTGGTAACCGCATTAGGCGCACTTAGCTTTCCAGTCTCAGACGTCTAACCGTTAGACTATATAAGTTCTGTTTAAGGGAAACTCCTTCATGCGGAATGTCACTTCTCACAGTGTCTTTGCAGTGGAGAAAAGAAGATAGAACAAGGACGGACAGAGAGAACGATGCAAACCGTGATTGAAGTACAGGGTAAGCCTCGTAGGCCTCTATTATGCATACTGGTAGTTCAACACCGGAGATGTTCCACAGTGTCTACCTCTTCTCAAAACACTTCCAGTATATGAGGGAACTCTGCTACATTAAGTTCTCACGACAGAGATGCGTCTGTGCTCAGTTGGAAAGTGCAGGACGTGTCTGGGTAGCAACCAGTAAGTGTCTGATACAAGCCGCTAAGAGGGGATGCGGAGGAAGGTATCTGCTCAGGGAAGCTACTTCAGGTGCGTACTCATTCATAACAGTGTCTCTCCTTTGAGGATGTAGATAGAACAGGGAACGACTACGGGCACATTAGGTACTGTGAGTAAAGGGCATGCTAAGGCGCTTAAGCCTGCCAAACACATATTAGATGTTCTCACCAGTGCAGATCCGCACTTAGTTTCTGCGTCGAAAACGCTTCCTACACTGAGAGCGAAGTGTGCTTTAGGAGGGATTCACTGCAGTGTTACGTCTGTTAAAGAAGGAAGCTTTTGGGACTGACTCTGTGGTAACCCCAATAGGCGCACATAGCTTTCCAGTCTCAGCCGTCTATCCGTTGGACTATAGCAAGTTCTGTTTAAGGGAAACTCCTTCATGCGGAATGTCACTTCTCACAGTGTCTTTGCAGTGGAGGAAAGAAGATAGAACAACGACGGACAGAGAGAACGTTGCAACCCGTGAGTGAAGTACAGGGTAAGGCACCTAAGCCTCTATGATGCATACTGGATGTTCAACACCTGGGATTTTCCACAATGTCTACCACTTCTCAAAACACTTCCAATATAGGAGGGAACTGTGCTACCGTAAGTTCTAATGACAGGGATGCATCTGTGCAAGTTTGAAAACTCGAGGATGTGTCTGGGTAGCAAACATGAAGTGTCTCATAAAGGCACCTTAGACTGGATGCGTAGGAGGTATCTGCTCAGGGAAGCTACTTCAGTTTTGTACTCATTCATAACAGTGCTTCTCCTTGGAGGAATGAAGGAAGAACACGGACGGACTAGCGGCACAGTAGGTACTGTGAATAAAGGGCAGGCTATGAACCTTACGCCTGCCAACTACATATTGGATGTTCACCACCAGTGTTGATCCGCACATAGGTTCTGCGTCTAAAACGCTTCCAACACTGAGAGGGAAGTGTGCTTTAGGAGGGATTCACTGCAGTGTTACGTCTGTTAAAGAAGGATGCTTTTGGGACTGACTCTGTGGTAACCGCATTAGGCGCACATAGCTTTCCAGTCTCAGACGTCTAACCGTTAGACTATATAAGTTCTGTTTAAGGGAAACTCCTTCATGCGGAATGTCACTTCTCACAGTGTCTTTGCAGTGGAGAAAAGAAGATAGAACAAGGACGGACAGAGAGAACGATGCAAACCGTGATTGAAGTACAGGGTAAGCCTCGTAGGCCTCTATTATGCATACTGGTAGTTCAACACCGGAGATGTTCCACAGTGTCTACCTCTTCTCAAAACACTTCCAGTATATGAGGGAACTCTGCTACATTAAGTTCTCACGACAGAGATGCGTCTGTGCTCAGTTGGAAAGTGTAGGACGTGTCTGGGTAGCAATCAGTAAGTGTCTGATACAAGCCGCTAAGAGGGGATGCGGAGGAAGGTATCTGCTCAGGGAAGCTACTTCAGGTGCGTACTCATTCATAACAGTGTCTCTCCTTTGAGGATGTAGATAGAACAGGGAACGACTACGGGCACATTAGGTACTGTGAGTAAAGGGCATGCTAAGGCGCTTAAGCCTGCCAAACACATATTAGATGTTCTCACCAGTGCAGATCCGCACTTAGTTTCTGCGTCGAAAACGCTTCCTACACTGAGAGGGAAGTGTGCTTTAGGAGGGATTCACTGCAGTGTTACCTCTGTTAAAGAAGGAAGCTTTTGGGACTGACTCTGTGGTAACCCCAATAGGCGCACATAGCTTTCCAGTCTCAGCCGTCTATCCGTTGGACTATAGCAAGTTCTGTTTAAGGGAAACTCCTTCATGCGGAATGTCACATCTCACAGTGTCTTTCCAGTGGAGGAAAGAAGATAGAACAACGACGGACAGAGAGAACGTTGCAAGCCGTGAGTGAAGTACAGGGTAAGGCACCTAAGCCTCTATGATGCATACTGGATGTTCAACACCTGGGATTTTCCACAATGTCTACCACTTCTCAAAACACTTCCAATATAGGAGGGAACTGTGCTACCGTAAGTTCTAATGACAGGGATGCATCTGTGCAAGTTTGATAACTCGAGGATGTGTCTGGGTAGCAAACATGAAGTGTCTCATAAAGGCACCTTAGACTGGATGCGTAGGAGGTATCTGCTCAGGGAAGCTACTTCAGTTTTGTACTCATTCATAACAGTGCTTCTCCTTGGAGGAATGAAGGAAGAACACGGACGGACTAGGGGCACAGTAGGTACTGTGAATAAAGGGCAGGCTATGAACCTTACGCCTGCCAACCACATATTGGATGTTCACCACCAGTGTTGATCCGCACATAGGTTCTGCGTCTAAAACGCTTCCAACACTGAGAGGGAAGTGTGCTTTAGGAGGGATTCACTGCAGTGTTACGTCTGTTAAAGAAGGATGCTTTTGGGACTGACTCTGTGGTAACCGCATTAGGCGCACATAGCTTTCAAGTCTCAGACGTCTAACAGTTAGACTATAGGAAGTTCTGTTTAAGGGAAACTCCTTCATGCGGAATGTCACTTCTCACAGTGTCTTTGCAGTGGAGAAAAGAAGATAGAACAAGGACGGACAGAGAGAACGATGCAAACCCTGATTGAAGTACAGGGTAAGCCTCGTAGGCCTCTATTATGCATACTGTTAGTTCAACACCGGAGATGTTCCACAGTGTCTACCTCTTCTCAAAACACTTCCAGTATATGAGGGAACTCTGCTACATTAAGTTCTCACGAAAGAGATGCGTCTGTGCTCAGTTGGAATGTATAGGACGTGTCTGGGTAGCAACCATAAGTGTCTGATACAAGCCGCTAAGAGGGGATGCGGAGGAAGGTATCTGCTCAGGGAAGCTACTTCAGGTGCGTACTCATTCATAACAGTATCTCTCCTTTGAGGATGTAGATAGAACAGGGAACGACTATGGGCACATTAGGTACTGTGAGTAAAGGGCATGCTAAGGCGCTTAAGCCTGCCAAACACATATTGGATGTTCTCCACCAGTGCAGATCCGCACTTAGTTTCTGCGTCGAAAACGCTTCCTACACTGAGAGGGAAGTGTGCTTTAGGAGGGATTCACTGCAGTGTTACGTCTGTTAAAAAAGGAAGCTTTTGGGACTGACTCTGTGGTAACCCCAATAGGCGCACATAGCTTTCCAGTCTCAGCCGTCTATCCGTTGGACTATAGCAAGTTCTGTTTAAGGGAAACTCCTTCATGCGGAATGTCACTTCTCACAGTGTCTTTCCAGTGGAGGAAAGAAGATAGAACAACGACGGACAGAGAGAACGTTGCAACCCGTGAGTGAAGTACAGGGTAAGGCACCTAAGCCTCTATGATGCATACTGGACGTTCAACACCTGGGATTTTCCACAATGTCTACCACTTCTCAAAACACTTCCAATATAGGAGGGAACTGTGCTACCGTAAGTTCTAATGACAGGGATGCATCTGTGCAAGTTTGAAAACTCGAGGATGTGTCTGGGTAGCAAACATGAAGTGTCTCATAAAGGCACCTTAGACTGGATGCGTAGGAGGTATCTGCTCAGGGAAGCTACTTCAGTTTTGTACTCATTCATAACAGTGCTTCTCCTTGGAGGAATGAAGGAAGAACACGGACGGACTAGGGGCACAGTAGGTACTGTGAATAAAGGGCAGGCTATGAACCTTACGCCTGCCAACCACATATTGGATGTTCACCACCAGTGTTGATCCGCACATAGGTTCTGCGTCTAAAACGCTTCCAACACTGAGAGGGAAGTGTGCTTTAGGAGGGATTCACTGCAGTGTTACGTCTGTTAAAGAAGGATGCTTTTGGGACTGACTCTGTGGTAACCGCATTAGGCGCACTTAGCTTTCCAGTCTCAGACGTCTAACCGTTAGACTATATAAGTTCTGTTTAAGGGAAACTCCTTCATGCGGAATGTCACTTCTCACAGTGTCTTTGCAGTGGAGAAAAGAAGATAGAACAAGGACGGACAGAGAGAACGATGCAAACCCTGATTGAAGTACAGGGTAAGCCTCGTAGGCCTCTATTATGCATACTGGTAGTTCAACACCGGAGATGTTCCACAGTGTCTACCTCTTCTCAAAACACTTCCAGTATATGAGGGAACTCTGCTACATTAAGTTCTCACGACAGAGATGCGTCTGTGCTCAGTTGGAATGTATAGGACGTGTCTGGGTAGCAACCATAAGTGTCTGATACAAGCCGCTAAGAGGGGACGCGGAGGAAGGTATCTGCTCAGGGAAGCTACTTCAGGTGCGTACTCATTCATAACAGTGTCTCTCCTTTGAGGATGTAGATAGAACAGGGAACGACTACGGGCACATTAGGTACTGTGAGTAAAGGGCATGCTAAGGCGCTTAAGCCTGCCAAACACATATTGGATGTTCTCCACCAGTGCAGATCCGCACTTAGTTTCTGCGTCGAAAACGCTTC